>NW_024039409.1:297500-385993 GCF_016077235.1 Cyprinodon tularosa | reverse complement strand
AACATGCAGGTTAGTTTTTTTTTTTATAAATTCAGCTCCTTAAGTGGTATTAACTCTCTTTCTATAAGCTTCTCTCTCTGTCCTTCCTCTGCTTCTCATGGTCAGTCTTGCACATAGGTTTGTATATTTTCAATCCTCTAAGGATGACACTGTTTTCTTTATGCTGATCAACCAACACATTTTAAATCATTTCAAATTGTTGTGCCAAGTCTTGACATTTCCACAATTTCAAAATTTTGATACTTATTCAATACCATCTTCCTCAACATTTTACTTCCCATCCTTGAGCTACTCATATTTTCTTCAACCAGATAAGATTCAATTTTTTCTTTGTAATTTCTTTTCTGATTCAGCTAATTTTATATTGTTCAGCCTATGCTGTGAACCTTGGCTTAATTTTGCTCTTTTTCTGGACAAGAATTAAGCTTTTCTGTTTGCTGCTAATTCATAACATGCCTGACATGTTTCTGGGCAGTAGGTGGCCCCACTTCAAAATTTCTTTAGAAATTTTTCTAGAAACTTGATAGACATTATATTAAGACCCTTCTAGTGCACATATTAATGACATTTTTGATATTATGTATGGTTTGGCTGTGCAGCTTTTAAGATGAGTTTCTTTCTGCCATTTTAGTGCCAAATAATTCTACCCTACAAAAATCTTCAGATGATTCAATTGTTTTCTGCAGTTTGAAGTTTCTGATGACTTCCTATCACATTTTCATATGTTCTGCAGTTAATTTCAGCTTTATTCATTCAGCAAAAGCATTCCCACTTGCTGTTTCTCCGAAACAGCTTTTTCTAGTTACTTTTAAAATAAGATAATTAGATAAAATGCACTTGAAATAAGACAATGTAATTGTGTTTTCTTATTTTAAATGTAAATTGTCTTGTTCCATTGGCAAAATGTATCTTTTTCCTCCTCAATCCAAGCACAAATGCACTTATAATAAGAAAAGATGATATCTAGATTTAGATTTTTTTCCAGTGTGCAGGTTCCCATGGATCCTTGAAATCCTTTCAAATGTTTTAATATATAAAAAAATATATATTTAAAACCTGGAAAGTAAAAAAAAAAAAAAAGGCATAAAATTACACCCATCCTTGAAAGTTTATTTATTTTTAGTTTTGTGGTGACTGCTGCATGTGAGGAACCTCTGCCCGCGTTGATGTCTGTTTGTTTTCTGCTACCTGCATGATGCTCAAAGGCTTCTTTAATAATTTTATAGATTCTTTAAAACATGAAACCAAATCAGACAGAAAATGTGAGATGCATATAAACCGATTCCTACCAGGTAAAGCTCTGTTGTGACGACTGGCAGAATCTACTGTGGTTTGGTCTTTGGAGGGTCACTGGAGTCCAACTGGGAGGCTGATAATCTGGCCTAAAAGAAGTCTGCCATGTTTATTTATGTTAGCTGGTCAGGTTGATTCTAACGCCTCTTGTGATGTCATCAATACAAGTTAATGCAAAGCAGATTTACAGTTTTTCTTTCTTTACAATGTTCTTTTTAAAATCGTACAATGGAAAGTCCCAATTTATTTAGCATCTCTTTTGTTTTTAATTATTTTTAGCATTTTTTTTACTGTTATCACATTGTCACAAGTACAGAGCAATGAAATTCACTCTCTGCATTTAACCCATCCCTTTGGGTAGCAGTGGGCTGCCATTGTGCGGCGCCAAGGGAGCAGTGTGGAGGTTAAAGGTCTGCTCAGGGAGTTGGGCTCGAACCTCTGGATTCCAAGCACAATGCCCTAAACCACTAGGCCATGCTTTCCCATTAGTATTATTCATTTTTTGGTGAAAACAGAAATTCATTTTCCCCTTGCAGAACCAGATTTTTCCAGAGCAACTCTCTGCTGGTGGCTCCATGCCGCCACATCAGCGTCGTGCTGACCCTCTGCCTGATGGTCCCCGTCTCGTTCAGCCTCTTCTCACCAGTAGGAACGGTGAGTTTCAGGCTCCTCTGATCCCATCTAATGCTTTCCATGTGACGACCCAGGCTGACTCCGGCTTCGTCTTACAGATAAAATGGGAGAACGTGGAGCAGGGGCTGCTACCCGGAGCGGTTGGCGAGGAGCTGATCTACCATAGAGGACTCTGAGGAGCTGCTGGGCAGCATCACTTCACCCAGAAACATCTCAGCCTATGAAATATTTAAATCATCAAACCAAGTCATGTTGATATTAACTTTATTTAATGTTATATCAGGTGTTGTTTTATACCAAACATAGTATTAAATCTTAAAAATACATTTGCTTTAATGTTACATGATTAGTGACACATAAACCTGCTCTCTCATTTGTAGAAATGAGGCACAAAAATAATCGGATGAGGCAAACAGCCAGGCTACACCAGCCATGATGAAGTCAATGTGGTGATTTAAGTGTGAACTAAAACCTGGCGATTCATCGATCAGGCTTTTCCGAGGGTTTTATTTTGTCATTGTACTTTAAACACTAAGAAACGCCATGCTTCAGGCTCTTTAGAGGTTACAATTTCCTCATCACCTTCCTCATCTGACGACGATTTTTATTGAGCGCACCTGTTAATATCGTAGCTTTTTTCAAGATTAACAAAACGGATTGAATATTTTCCACCTACTAGGTTGACAATATTTCCTTTCCAGTTCAACAGAAGATAAAAATAGAACAGAGCATCATCCATGCATCCATTTTCTGACACCCTTATTCCAGAGTGGGGTTGTGACGTTTAATGGCGTCTATCTCCAGCAATCAATGGACGAGAGGCGTGGTCCACCCTGGACAGGTCGCCAGTCCATCGCAGGGCAACAAAGAGACAAACAGGACAAACAACCATTCACGTACACACTAATGCCTAAGGAGAATCTAGAGAAGCCAATTAACGTAACACTTATGTATTCAGACTGTGGGAGGAAGCCAGAGTACCCAGAGAAAACCCACATGTGCTCAGGGAGAATGCAAACTCCATGCAGAAACAGAACAGAGCAAATAACCCGCTTGAAAAAGCGAGTCTGGATCACTATTTATTAGTGTTGCGCCGTTGCAATTTTTGGCCACGATACCGACCTGGCTGTGCAGTATCGGCCCATATCGATACCATCTGTTTGAAATTGATATATGTTTGGTGTATATATGAAGAACTGCAGACTACTTGGATGTAAAATAATTGCCATCATGGCTTTGTCAAGCTGCTGCCTACCTTTGTGAAGCAGGAAAAAGACTAAAACAAAGTGAATCCAGTAGAACTTTTTATTGCCTACCTGGAATGGATGACAATAGTTGAATAAACTTTTGGCTCTCAAAATGGTAACGGTGCCCTATTGGTTGGTACTCGCGACCCGGCTCTGGTATCGGTACACTACTATTCTTCTTAAATTCAGACCTATCATCTATTATCTGATAAACCGGATATAGAGCATCAGTTCAAAAATGTATAAAGGATCAAAAGGATCGCCCGTTTTAAAAAAACAACAAAGTCATGAATACCTGGAGAAAAAATCATTATTGGTTTTGTTCTGCATGTTACATTAAAGCTACAGTGTGTAATAATTTCAGGGATATACGGTCAGAAATGTAATATATTATACATAACTATGTTATTTATCATCATCTACGAGCTCAGCCTCTTAACCTTAATATTTGCGTTGCCTTAGAATTCGTTATTTATAATTACATAGGAGCGGGTCTCGCAGCCATGGAGGCAGACATCTTTGCGCTACGGCAGCGCAGAGCCAACAAACTAGCGATTGCGAGATCGCCCATTACGCTCGAAAGTAACTACGGCAAGTTGAGAGAGATGAACTGAGACGGTACTGAACAATAGATGGCAGTATTAAAATTATCTATGTAAACAAACCTCATCACTTGAGAAGGTAGGTGATTCCGACGTCGTGGAAGACATTTTGTCCCGTAACGCTCGCCGTACTGTTGGGGGGGAGAAGCGGTGGGGGGGAGATGTTCATGTCGCTGAAAATTACACACTGTAGCTTTAAAGGAAAAGTCTGGTCATATTCAGAATTCAATCTGCTTCTTAAATAGTATATAATAAGTGTTTTTAATTCAGAGTAATTTTCATTTTAATGTGCTTTACTGGAGGCATCCATGTTTGTCAAAGAACACTACTGCCACCTACTGGTTTGTGACGTCACAGTGCGGTATCGGCTGTTGATCAAGTCCCAGTGCTGTAACTGGTGTTTGTCACAACGCGCTATTATCCAAGTCATCTTGAAAACATTCTTCTTCCAAATGTTGGCTACATATTACGGGTTTTTTCTCTGGCCAGAAGTTCGATGGCAAATCCTCCCTCTTCAAGTTGGCAATCCAACGACCAACCCGTCCGTGGCGGATCATGAATCGGAAAGGTGAAATAACTCTTTTTTTCACTTTTACCCGATGTATTCCAGCATCCAGCTGCCATGCACGTGGGCATTGTCAGTTTCACTATAGCTCTGGTGAATTTCAATGGTGAAGTCCTCTGGAAATCTTCAATAATTGTTGTTGATTGCAGATGTGTCTAGTAGTTCCCATTGATTTAGCTTGTAAAGCGGGGAGAATGCGCTAGGCTTACCGCACCGTGACGTCACTGCTGGAAGATGGCAGAAGGGGTTACTATATTTATGCAAAAAATGTCCGCTTCCAGACTCAGTGATCAAGATGAAAAATGTTTTTATTTTTTTTACTGATTAATGCTAAATTCATTAAATCACTGCAAACCCAAGCTACAGCCTCTCTAGAGGGAGAGTATTTTATAACTTGAAAGAGCTGAACTGGAATTTTAAAGGCATACTATGCAACATTTTTCAGTTAATTAATGTGTTTCATAACGTTTTGGATGATTAAATGAGTCATTTCAGGTCGAACAAAGGTTTTCTCGGCCGCCCTGGTGGTCTGTAGGGGAAATACCGTACTTGCAATTGCAGGAGCCCTCGGCCCGCACCCACAGGCTCAGAAGTCTCGTGCATCGCGGGAGTCGGTCTTGCTTTACGGCGAGAACTTGGCTAACTACAATCTTTGTTATTTAGTCACATGCATAACAAATAATGTTTAAAAATGTGCTAAATTTTCAAACTCAAAAATTGGAACAAAATAGTCACTTACCGCAGTAGACATGGTGATTCGTTGCGTTCACCAGTCTGCTAAGCTCAAAACAACCGCGCCTGGCTTGACGGAGAAACCAGGAGAACAGCTGAGCATATTTACGACAGTGCACTTTTACTTTCGCCCTCTGGGGGGGGGGGGTCTCGCTGGAAAATCAACACCGGTTGCATAGTATACCTTTAAGTTTGTTGTTTCCAAAGGTTTAGTTTGGGGCAGAAACACTACAGAGCATCGCCGCAAAAAAAACTGAAATCGTTGGGATTCTGGTGGAAAGATGAGGAAGGGTTAATTTTCCAGCACCAGTGAGCCTAAAAATACAAACACTTAAAAAGCAATGGATCTACTTCCCGAAGACGACGGTGATGGATGTGGAAGGAATATCACCGAGATGTCAGATGCTGACAGCCTGTGACCAAAGAAGACAGAATGCTTTAATAACCTTTTAGTTTTATAGTCTGCTCACTCCTGCTGCCAGGTTTGGTGTAACACACTTTCCTCCAAACAGATTTATTGGTTTTCTGATTTAACTTTACAGGATCTACATCACATTAGCAGCAGAATCACGGTTAAATCAGCCAATCCTGATCATCTGAGCTTTTAGAAAACCAAGAAATGACCAACAACAGGGACGGTTTTAGTGAAATGTTGACCTGATCAGGAGGGAGAAACCACACGTTGTGTTACATTCATCGCAGCCATCAGACGAACAGAGGAGCTTCTTTTCACTAACTTAATTTGATGAGAAGAGCTCGTCACATGAGGATCAGAGGAAGGCTCTGATCTGTTAAACGGGCTGGAATTTTTAAAGGAATAGTACACCCAAAACATGATTAGCCTTCATTTTCTACTCACCCCCATGCTGAACAACACCCTGGAGTACTTTTTTGATATCTCAAATGCATCTGGAGATCTGGGAGGCTTCTTGCTGTCTGCTGACATTCAAATAATGGAGGTCTATGGCGCCCGAGGCAGAAAGGTCCATAAAAGTCCACAAAAAACGTGTCAATATTCCTCCATACTGCTCGTCCAATGTATTCCAAGTGTCCTGAGTGGGTAGCGTCCATAATTTACTCGAAACGAAGTCATTTAGAATGTTTTTAGAGCATAAACAGTAGTGTATAGGACTTCCTAGAAGCGCGTTCACGAGTCTACGGAAACCGCGGCAGACCAAACCAGATGAAAGTGCGCATTCAGCGTCTGCTCTGCCGATAATGCAAGCGTAGCAGAAGAAATGTGCTGTTTACCTGTGCAAAGAAAGAAACAACGAAAGAAAAATGTCTAAGGACTTCAGTGTTGAGGAAGAGCATGAGTTCTTTGCCGAGCTGAATGCGCACTTTCGTCTGGTTTGGTCTGCCGCGGTTTCCGTAGACTCGTGAACGCGCTTTCAGGAAATCCTATACACTACTGTTTATGCTCTAAAAACATTCTAAATGACTTCGTTTCGGGTAAATTATGGACGCTACCCACTCAGGACACTTGGAATACATTGGACGAGCAGTATGGAGGAATATTGACACGTTTTTTGTGGACTTTTATGGACCTTTCTGCCTTGGGCGCCATAGACCTCCATTATTTGAATGTCAGCAGACAGCAAGAAGCCTCCCAGATCTCCAGATGTATTTGAGATATCAAAAAAGTACTCCAGAGTGTTGTTCAGCATGGGGGTGAGTAGAAAATGAAGGCTAATCATGTTTTGGGTGTACTATTCCTTTAAGGATGGCTTCTATCTGCTCATTCCCACATACACTTTTATGAGTTTTACTTTTATTTGTTTATTTAAACCAATCGTTTTCCGGGTTTGGACGCTCATGATACAACAAACCACTTTAAACTGATCCAGTGAGTAATTATAGAGTTCAGAATTATACAAACAGGCTCAGAAACATGCATACATTCACTTAAATCTTGTGGAAGTGAAGTCCTAGATTGCCTTTATGCATGAAAGTTTCTCTGTTAGGCTTTAATCAGTCAAAGGAAACCAATTTAATAGAAGAGAGGTCAAATGTCTGGTTAGAATAGAACCTGGAGTTGGTTAATGCTATGAATAATCCTGTGGTTGAGGTGCAGCTTGCAGTAACTAAATAGTTGAGGAAATAAGTTTGCATGATGCATAATTATTCCACCCAGGAAGGATTTAAGTAAACGCCTCAAATCCCATAATAATATGATGCTGATGTCCATAATGGCTGGATGTCGGCTTCTCTATGACCAGCACCACCTACTGTTAATCCTAACATTGATCCTTTGCTCTCTTGTGCAAAAACTAAACACCCCCCACCCCCGGCTTAAACGTGTTCACCTGTGGTCACTTCAGAATACAAATGTTAACAATTGCGGTTCACTCTCTTGCTGCTCCTGATGTTTCCTCACCTTCAGATTATAACTAATGACAAAAAAAAAAGTTCATATTCGTAGGAGTTGTTCTGCTGCTGCCAGGTGAAAGAGGAAGTTCTCAGTGGCTGGAGGGAAATGATGCTGCTTTAAAACCTCCAGCGTGATTTTAGAGTCTTCGCACTCTTCGACCAGAGCGAACAGGCTGGTAAGGACTTCTTTAGTCTTGATGGAAATGTCCTGTGGATTCATTGGGATAGATTTAGAACCAAAGAGAAGGTGAGAGGGGAGCTGGTTCTGCGTGGGTTCTCACCTTAATGACTTGGCTGTCCGATCGCTCGGCGTCCTCTGCCGACTGGACGATGATGTGAGCAATTTCCTTGTGTAGCTTCCCCATCGCCATGGCCTCTGAGGTGAAATACGGAGTATTAATCTGAAGGCATCAGAGGAAGCTTGGAAATTCAGGAACATCGCTATGAATGCTGATGAAGATTCTCATTTATCCAGATCATTGTCATTCCATAAAAGTAAAAAAAAATAAAATCCACTGGACTTTGTTTCCAAGTTTGAAGACATTTCACTTCAATTCAATTTATTTCTATAGCGCCAACTCAAGGCACTTTATAATTCAACCAGATCATACAGTCAAATTGATTCAAAGTTTTCTATCTAAGGAAAACCAGTTAATTGCATCGACTCATTGACTCAAATACAATCCCTCACACTAAGCATGCGTGTAGTGACAGTGGAGAGGAAAAACTCCCTTTTAACAGGAAGAAACCTCCAGCAGAACCAGGCTCAGTGTGAGCGGCCATCAATCATTTGCCCACGACCACCTTAGGACGGCCGACTGAATTTCAAACATGCTTGATTTTCTCCCGACCTTACGATACCTGATCGGGAGATGGTCTTGAGAGGCTGATCGTCCCTCGTTACCGTCTGTACACTACATGATTTACGACACACGATCAGGCTGAAAGTCAGCCAAAAAAAATCATACACTGTGCCCGGCTTAAGATACTGCTGCTGTTTATTGTAAAAGGGCTGCAGCCCGTATTCTTGGTATGTCTGGATGTTTCTGTTCTAGCTGTGGTCCAGTATCTGTGATGTTTGTCCCTTGCACTGCACTTTTTCCTTCTACCAAACTTTCCTTAAACTCAGTCTCAGAACATCCAGCTTCTTTAACCGTGAAATTGTGCTTTCTACTCTCCATGCAGGTACAGGCTATAAAAATAAATCTGTATTTATTTACTTTTCACTGTATTTATATAATATTGGATTATTCTGAGACACAGTTTTTTTCTTCCTGGCTATAAACAATAATTAGAGATGTTGATATAAATAATACAGATTTCTACTTTGATCATGAGTTTTCCTCTGAACTGAAATCTTATTCATTAGAAATCTGCTGTGTCGTGGTTTCTCTTTGAACGCGGCTTACCTTTGGCTCCCTGGGACACAGTGATCTCACTATCTGGAAGGTTCACAAACACATCAAACAAATCCGATCTGTTGCTCACTTCCGGATCCACAAAGCCTGCGATGTATCCTGTGCAGAGAGCACAAACATCAGTGATGAATACTCCCTCCAATTAGATGATGCTACAGATGGGGGAACATCTGGGAGCCTGGAGATGTTTCCTGTTAATTAGAGAGAGCAGAAGGTGGTCTCACCGGGGCACTTCTTTAAGTCCTCCAGCTCAGCCTCAGTCAGATGCACATAAGGGTGCAGGATGGACCAGTCCTTTCTGTGCCACGTCAGAGCAGGCAGGACTCTGCTCACCAAGAGGATCCAGAATCAGCATCAGGACATCGTTCCTCTCAATAAAGAGAAAGTTAAACGTCTTGGATGTACCTGGTGAACTCCAACAATGCCTCGATCCGAGGATGATGAACCACGATCCTCTTCTTCAGCATCAGGGCGGTGTATAAGATGATGGTCTCCATCCCGAACTGAGACACCACATCTGAGACAGAGGAGGGGGCAGAAAACCCGGGTCACCAATACGTTCTCAGCATCAGGTGTCCAAATGACGCACTTATAAAACATCTACTGAAATTATGAGTCTTTAACAGAGGGGGGATTTTTTCTTTTTAATCAAACATCCATCTTCTCCTGCTTTTTCCTCCAGGTTCGCCAGTGCATATATCCAGTGTTCTGTCAGGTGGACATACCCCATCAGACCAGCATACCTATAGTCAATACGCATGCGCAAGACGTCAGATTTGCGTTTATCCCTTTAGGTTTGTACGGAAAATACTTTACACTACCTCAACGGGGGTGTATATACGGAAGAGGATTAGTGCCACTGAAAAAAAAAAAAAAAGTTAACTGATTTTTTTTATTTTATTTCAGTTTAACATGGGGAAAAAGTCAGAATTCTGACTTTTTTCTCAAAATTCTGACTTTTTTTCTCAGAATTCTGACTTTAATTTCAGAATCTTGGATCTTAATGTAGATGGGCACCATGAAGGAAGAGATGTGGAGCACTCAGCTTCACTGACAAAGATGTGAGTTGTTTGAGAGGGCCAGTGACACATTGGTGGAAAATGACGGAATAAGGCAACTTTTTACGTGCCAGAGGGGTCTCCTCATTAATGGAGGAGCAGAAGGTCATTAAAACAAGAGAGCTAGTCTCTAAAACAGACATGGCTATGGCTTGATGCTAACATGTTTGTTAGCTGTCAGAATTCTGAGGAAAAAAAGTCAGAATTGTGAGAAAAAAAAAGTCAGAATTGTGAGAAAAAAAAGTCAGAATTGTGAGAAAAAAAGTCAGAATTGTGAAGAAAAAAATCAGAATTCTGACTTTTTTCCCATAATAAACTGAAATAAAATTTAAAAATCAGTTAACTCTTTTTTTTCCAGTGGCCCTAATCCTCTTCCCTTTAGTTTTGTACAAAAAAAAATAAATCTAAGGTGAGCTCACCATACAAATCAAAAATCACCAAAAGGTGTGTAATCAAATAGATTTTTGTACATGACTAAAGGGATACACGCCCATTGAGGTAGTTTAAAGTTTAGTACCCTGAACAGGTTGCCAGTCTGTCGCAGGGCAACACAGAGACGCACAAAGACACACAACCATGCACACACACACTCACACCTAAGGACCTAAGAGAGAAGTCATGATTTTGGACTGTGGGAGGAAGCCAGAGCGCCTGGAGAGAACCCAGGCATGCACAGGTAGAACATGCGAACTCCATGCTGAAAGACCCCGGGCCGGGAATCGAACCTGGAACCTGCTACCCACTGCTGCACCGTGCATTTTTTTTTTGTCAACAAAGCTGAAAATGTATTAATGATTAATAGACAGTTTATTAATGCCTGAATCATTTCTAAACTGCATCTAAACCATCTGTAAAAGGTAAACAGATCAATTATTAAGCTATTAAGCCCATTAATGTTGGGGTAAGGGTAAGTCCAACATGACAAGGCAAGTTAAATTAAAAATAAAGGTTAGGTTCAGGTCTTTAATTCACTGATGTTAGGGCTAAACTAACGTAGCAGGGTGATATGATCTATTTATGTTTTATAAATGGTTTGGATGCGTTTTATAAATGATTATCAAACATTAATAAACTACCTGTTAATCATTAATAAATTATATTTATGATGGTTATTGTACTGTTACCCGGAATCTTATTTTTTTTCTTTTGTTAATATAAACAAACTTTTCCATTAAAGTTGATTATTTTCTGAGAGAAAACAGAACAGCCGACACAATGACGGTCTAACCTTTGACTGAACCGGCCAGGTACGCCTTTCTGACATCATAATCCCTGATGAGAAACGAGCCGTTTTCATCGTTCTGACAAATCCCCTTGGTGAGGACGGTGATGTAAGCCTCCATCATCTTCACTGGACTGCCATGTTTGATGTACATTCTGAAAAACAAATGTCACCGAACCATTACGTACTCAGAGCACTAAAAAAAAAAAAAAAAAAAGAGAGAGAAATGTATTTTCTAAGATGTTACCTGCAGAGTATTCTACTTAGAGCTGCATATTTCTCAGGGTTGAAGTCTTTCGCCGTTACACAAATGGAAAAATGGGTGACCTTTAAGCCGAGGAAAGACACAGACATCAGCGCATGTATTTTCAGTGATGTTACCAACCCGGGTGAGGCAGCTGGCTGCTTCCAGATCGGTACCTTTTTCAGTGCCGTCGGCTCCTGGACCTCCACTGTGCTGATGTAGTACCAGGTTCGGCTGAACTGGCCGAACACAAAGGTGTGGAAATCCCGGCCATCCTGTGTCAGGCAGCACTTCCTGAGCAGGAGTTGCCTCAGTTCAGCAGTGATGGAAGGATAACACCACACCCACAATGTGTCTCCATTAACATCTTTCTCTAGAGGGGAAAAATATGCATCAATAATAAATCACTCCAGACTTATGGTGTTAATATATAGCTTTTAAACTTCACATTAAGGCAGGGCATAGCTGAGAAGTGGAAGGAAATGTATACATATCTGACAGAACTTTAAAGAAATAAATGGAGTTATGAAAACTGTCATTTCCTTCAACTCTAAAATCAGCATGAATGATCTGTGACCCCAGATCTATGAGAGCTGCTCCTGCTGATGCAGCACATATGGGTCACACTGCTGTCATGTGATCGTCCAAAAGTCTTAAAGCGCCAAAATAAGATGTTTAAATTATTACACAACTTGTATACTAGAAGGAAATGAGCTGAATAATTAAAAGTGTACCAATCAATCCGACGCTCAACATCAGCTGCGTCTCAGTCGTTGCCATGTTCCATAGCAGTCAGAGACCACGGAAAGAGTTCAAGAGTTAACCACAGCCACAACACCACAGGTCTCCTAAAATCGAACACGGAGATACCGCGAGAGTTAAAAAAAGGAACAAATATACGAAAACGACTCTGGATATATCAGGAGGACCGAATAAGGTTAACGTAATTATTGTGTTAGGAGGAAATTCAGCTGTCAACTGAGTTTCTCCATCATCTCCCTGCAAAAACCTCTTCCGGGAGTGGACGACTGAAGGGGCGGAGCTTCGGTGCTCGCAGCCAATCAGATCTTGCCATTTGAAGCGCTGTAGATGCATTTAAGGTGAGCGGAATACAGAGCAACAGTGTATATTATATTATATTATATTATATTATATTATATTATATTATATTATATTATATTATATTATATTATATTATATTATATTATATTATATTATATTATATTATATTATATTATATTATATTATATTATATTATATTATATTATATTATAATATATTATATACACGGATATACACAAAAGCTGAAACGTTGTTTTTGAACAGAGTTCGGATTTCAGATACTATTGAGTGCATCATCGTGTAGAACATCCGGGTACTTTGCTCTCCCGGTGCTGCCAGGTTCGTTAAAAATCCCCGAAGTGAGAATATGTCATTTTAGAAGCTGCTCAAACACGTTAAATAATAATTTATGAACAAAGTGGTAGGAAATGATAGTTAAACAGACACTGGGTCATGACATGGCCAAATTATAGTATCGATTTCACTGTTTATTGTATTATACCAAAAATGGAACAGAAAAAGAATATATAGATGCTTTTACTTAAGAGATTAAAGAACAAACTGCTGCTAAAATAGTATAAGATTTTAATACTTACTTATGTTCTTATACATAGACTTAAAGACCAGTATTCAAAAAGTACCTCATCAATTTAGTACAAGTATTCAAGCAGCTATTCAATGTGACGAACAAGCTGCTTGTTACTTGATATCAGCAATTGGATAAACATTTGTTACTTTAATCAGAATTATTTTTGTTCCAAACCCTTTCTTAATTATTTACAATTTAAAATGTTTTCTCATTTTTTTTTTCAAAGTAAAAATTATATGGGAAATATATATTTAAAAAAAAGCAAGCGTTAATCAAAATAGCTCATATTTTTTCAAGAAAAACAACAAAAATTTGCAGAATTTAAAAGAACTAATAAATATGCTGCTCTATGGTCCACACAACCACAGAAAATTAAATCAGAGACACATTTTCTGATGTCTCATTTGAGTTTTTTTAAACTACTTCTGTATTTATATATTAATATGCTTTGCTTTGTCCTTTTTGAGTGTCCTGATAGCATCTTTATAGTGGTAAAACCTTATGTTACTAAAGAAACATCAGATATTTTTGGACTCCATGTTGCGCCCCAGAAAACCGTATTCAACTGTCCCATTAGCCATCATCTAATGTATATCAGGGATGTATATATAAATATAAAGTAAATATATACGTTTAATTTCAGATGAATACATTTTTACATGACAAGTAATTCTTAAATTTATCATTTTTAATGTATTGGTAAATATCTGGTAACATATTTACTATGCATTTTCCAATTTATGGTATATTCATAAATTAAATAAATAAATAAATAATACATCTATTTATTTCATGGTATATTTATTCACATTAATGAATTTTATTATATATTTTTGCCCTAAACCAGGATCATATCATATTAATTGTAGTTAATCTATTCTTTTTTTAAGCGAAAACATATGTCCATGTCTTGTAGATTTTTTAAAATCAAAGTACGCAGTTGATATTTCTTACATTTTTCGATAAACACACTATTTTATCACTTTATTGCTGATATAATTGAATTTCCCAGTTGTGGAACAATGAAGAATATTCATATTCTAAGTCAGTTATAAGTTTTCTATAATGCCTAAGGACGGTGTAGTTTTAGTTTTATACATTTTATTTGATATTGGCTTCAATTTCCAATTAAATTAATGAATTTTTATTATGCCACCAGAAAGGGGCCCTGACCTACAGGGTTTTGGAGGAGCCTCTGCATAAAAGGCAACGTTTAATGTTATTAACCTTCTCTTTGTAAATGTCTACAAACCAGTAATCGAGAAGCGTGTAACACATTTTAATTACCTGTAATAAATAATAAAAATATGACATCAACTAAGAAGTGAAAGAAGTCTGAATAGTGACTTGTCCTAAACGGGGGCTCGCATCGAATCTGGCAACCTTCCCGCGGTTGTTCACGAGGTTCTTCCTTTCAGCCAGCGCCGTCGCCGCGAGTGAGTGCGTGGCCTGGATGGACTGGTGAAGTCTCTTCCAGTTTTAACCAAGTCAGTCAGTTTTGGGTTACACTAGTATACCAGCAAGATGCCGGCGTATTTTCAGCGCCCAGAGAATGCTCTGAAACGAGCGAACGGTGAGTGTGAGGAGCTCCTCGAGTTAAAGCCGACTTCAGCCGCGTCACTACTGTGCGGCTCATGCCAATGCTAAAGCTAATGCTAGCTTTAGCATCAGCTAGGCCACACTTGTGGCCCTCACGGGGTTACCTCTTATTTACATCGCTGTATATCGACGTTTTTATAGATTTTCCACGGAAAAAAACGTTTTATTGGTCATTCTTTGTTGCGGTTGATCAGTTATTTGTCGATATCGCGAACTTTTGCTCTGTTTTCATTATGACCTAGCTTCATCTGTCAGTTAAAACATCTCCGTTTGACGGTTTTCCTGCATTTCTGTTCACGCAGCTAATCTTAATAACAGATATCCTTTTCTGCTCCAATATTGTTTAAATTTTCTGAGCATTTTTTAATTAAATTCTGTAGGAGTCCTCATCTAACATTGATTAAAAGTTCAATTAGATGTGTCTGTTTCCTGTGACAGTTTAAAGGATGTAAAACCTAATAAGAAAATGATCAGAATATTTGGCCTTAAGGTTCCCCACCTATAATATCATGCAGTATTATGTGCGGTTACATGTATTTGGTGGTTTCAGATTTATTTTTCAAACTTAAAGGAATAACTACCTGTTTAATAATAAAAAAAGGCAAAATCTGCAATAAAAAAAAATCGTATATTTTTGTTATATTTTTTTTATTACTGAGGCGCTTTGGATTGTTATTCTGCAGTGGTCACATGTAAACCCAGATATTTAGAAATGCTTTGAATTTAATCCTTGCTGTTTTTGTTATAGAATACAGTAGTGTTTATTTTATATGGTTACAAACGTATTACACTAAGAGATTCCTATAATTTTCTAACATTTCCAGGAAAATCAAATTACATACTGACATTGCAAACTCCATCCAGTATTTTAACCTAAAGACCCCATACTAAGAATATTAAAATACACCCCGTGTGTAAAAATAACAATAACGTTTGTCTAAGTCTAATAAAAATCGAAAAACAAAACCAGTACAATGTAGATTTGCATGTATTTCATACCCAAACCAGAAATTCTGTTTCTAATAATCCTGTCACACAAGTGTCTTCGTAATTATTTTATTAAAAATCCAATAATGAAGTAATTACCCTAAATAACAGGTTAATAAGAAGGAACCAAATAAAGCCAGAGATAATAGAAAACAGACAAAAGACAATAAATGATTAATAGTGAGGGTCTTAAAAGATGTTTACAAGCTGGCATTTAAGTCCTAATACATAATTATTTGCAGAACTTTAAGTGACAGACAAAGCAAAGCCTTTCATATTTAAATATATACTGTATCTGGCCTCTTTAAGAATTTCTTAGTCTTGTTTATGGGTTCAATGCTTATATCTGTTTGAACAAACGTTCATCATCACTATATCAATTTATTGACCTTAAAAGCAGGCTTGCCCCCAAAGAAGTCAAGTGATCTGGGCTTGTGATTAAGGACCAGTACGTCCACATTTGAACCAATCAGGTTCTGATCCCTGGTACCAAGGTGTCGGTACTCAACGGTACCTATTTTCAGCACCATTATATTATCATCTAGGCTAATTTAGCTGAAGCAGAAGAAGATAATGATGCTGAATCATCTTGCTGTTTGCAGATGATAATTTGCTAACAAGTGCTGGATGATGTGGCTTAGAAACCAAATCTATTTTTTCCCCCTACCAATCCAATTCATTTTTTTTTTCGCCTTGGGTTTCGTTGTAAAAATGAAAGTATGAAAATGTGCATTACTTTCAAAAATCATCCTCAATCATCTCTTTTTGGATCAGCAGCTCTCTGACATTATGTGTGAAATGCTGTGTTCATGTTGGCCAATTTAAAATCGTCCAGTCTTCTACTTCCTTATTGTTACAATGACGCCTTTGGGAACATAAATATGTTGCCATTTGATTTGATTTGACTTTGGTAGGTCAGACAGTAGCACAGACTGTATTTGGTCAGTACATATAAAACTGTCATATTCAGTACCCATCCATTCTTGTCACAAACTTGTTATGCCTAACAGAGCTGAACGTTATTATAACATTATTATTAGGTTTCCTTTTAAACTGCACTAACTGAATAAGGATTAAAATGCTGATAAAAATCTCTTACTTGTGTTTAAACAGAATTTCTCGAGGTCGGCAAGAAGCAGCCAGCCTTGGATGTTTTGTACGATGTCATCAAGAGTAAAAAACACCGAACATGGCAGAAGATCCATGAACCCATTATGCTCAAGTACCTGGAGCTGTGTGTCGACCTGCGCAAGAGTCACCTGGCCAAAGAGGGTCTCTACCAGTACAAGAACATCTGCCAGCAGGTTGGTTTGAGACAATAAATGCAGCTTCATCTGAACCTGTGTTTTTCAGTTTCTGGTATATGGAAGCATTTTTTTTTTTCCCTTCTCAGGTGAACATCAAGTCTCTGGAAGATGTAGTGCGGGCTTACCTGAAGCTGGCTGAGGAAAAGACTGAGACGGCGAAGGAAGAGTCGCAGCAGATGGTGCTGGACATCGAGGACCTGGATAACATCCAGACTCCAGAGAGGTAAAGATGGTGTCCTTCAAACTTATAAACTAGTTCCTAAACTTTACAGGTGGGTGATTCGGGACTTTGTTTAAAAATGCCCTTTGACGTTTTATCTTCTTAATGCCTTGCTGTCATTGTTACAGTGTCCTGCTGAGTGCCGTGAGTGGAGAGGACACCCAGGATCGTACTGATCGCCTGCTGCTCACTCCTTGGGTCAAGTTCCTGTGGGAGTCTTACCGCCAGTGTCTGGACCTGCTGAGAAACAACTCCAAGGTGGAGCGTCTGTATCATGACATCGCCCAACAAGGTACTACAATGATATTATGTCCTTCCATTACCACTTTCTCTGTGTACTTTCAATAAATCTACATTTAATATCATGTTAAAGTACAAAATATTCTTATGTAAAGTTCAGCAGTTAAGGGTATGTGAAGCCTGATCTTTGGCTGCAGGTTTAAAACCAGCATTCGATTCTTTAGGGCCACAGGACACATTAAATTGCTCTTGCAGCTTTAATGCTTCTCCTTCTTTAAAGGGATCATAGAATGCAAAACCAAGTTTCCATTGTCATAGATGAATAACGGTAGTTCAGTGGGTGAAATAGACGTACAGAGAAGATCAAACCCCATCAACACCTCCTTTCTCTGCAAATCTCACAATTCTAAACTTCCACCATAAACCAGGCGAATCCAAACGAAGCACCGAATTGACGTCAACTCGGGGATGTTGCCTTATTTTGTTTTGCCCTGTACTTTTGTCAGGCCCCGAAGTTATCATACAGACCAGCACACTGGTTCACTGGCCCAAGAATATGAATACAGGTAGATGTAAGACACCAGTTTAGCCTACAGTTGGGGTAAGCTCTACAAAAATTACAAAGCAGGCAGTTTCTCTATTTAAAATGAGCCAAAACCAGGGGTGGACATGCAGCGTTCCAAGCTGCTGACTAGGGGTGTAAATCACATCCATCATGGCGATTCGATTCAGTATCGATTTTCTGACCCAACGATTCGATTATTTTCGATACTCAAGAATACACCACGATTCGATTCGATTAATCGGTTATATTTTTTTTTTATTATTATTTTTTTTACACCTTACAGGTTAAACAAAGTTTCAAGTTTGAAATAAATCAATGAAAGCTGTAATATCATTATGCATTTTCTTTAGAAACAACAGCAAATAACAGAAGTAGAAAAGTTGCATCAAAAAATACTGCAAAAATACTGCACAATATCAGTGTAATGAGTTCAATGCAATACCTTGGCTCCAGAGAAACTGTCCAACATATTTTTTTAGAATGTAATAAATATACTCAGGAAAGAGAGATGTTGCGTAGAGAGTTAGACAGGAATAAAAATAAACTAGATATAAGGAAATTGTTTCAAAGGTCATCTGGGGATGTAGTTTTTGGTAGTATTTTTAATTTTCTAAGAAGAACGGGTATTTTAGGGAGAATATAATAGTTTGTCTGGTCCATACTCCATTCTGGAAGGTGGCGGTAATGCACCTATAAGTTGTTTGCCAACCGCCATTAAAAAAAAGAAGAAGAAGAAGGCTCCAGTGTCGACGTCACCGCCCCCTTGAGAGACGCTCCGCTGCTCCTCTCCCAGATTGTAGCTCACCGCAAACAGTGCAGCAGACAGGAGGCCGGCTTGTTTTGTTTTTATGACCGAAATTGCGGAAAACAACTCGTGAAGGTTGACCCGCTAGAAGAGCGAGGTGTGAGAGAACGCTGGGACCCTTTTTCCAGCTGAATCTCCGCTCTTTTTGCCCCATTGTCCCTCCGTCGTCGGACTAAACTCGCCCCCACTTCCTCGCCGCCTCGGCCGTATCTAGACCCACAGCGTGTAGCACAGACCACGCTTCAATACTGAGCATAATTTAAAAATGTCTGTGTGAAGCTTGCTGCAACAAACTGCTGTAAGAGTATAACCAGGAAGCGCGGTAGGAGGGCAAAATAGGTTTAGCACCACCGCAGCACGGGAGGGAGAATTTCGCCCAGGAGCAAATGGATAAAAATTACGATTATGATAACGATTATTATTTACACCCCTACTGCTGACTGGGTTCATGCGGACGGGGCAGGGAGCAAGCGGGGGGCGGAGCGACCGAACCCAACCTGGTGACGGTAGCCTGGACCCTGGAGCTCACGGCTTGTTTCAAATGCCTGGTGTGTTTCGACTCCGAGCTGCACTGTAGTCCACCAAAATCCCGGACGATTTTGAAATTCTCCCCAGACATTTTTTAGGTATGAAAAGTAGGACATGTCGGGGAAAAGAGGACGTCTGGTCACCCTACCATTTCAACAATCTGATGTTTCTGTGAGTGAGTGCTTGTTGCTATGATGCGTCTTTGTTCAGCAGCTTTACTCGTTGTAAACCAACCAATCAGAGCACAGCTGATCTAAATATTCATGAGCATACCATAAAAGGAAGAAAACCTGTCGTTTCATTCTAGGGCTTTTAACCAGGCTTGCATTAGGGCTCATAGAACAGCAAATATGCCATTTTCAGCCCTACCAATGTTACACACCCTATTCAGAGACCTTAAGGACCAAATGCCCTATAGAATCATATTATGACTCCTTTAATAGGGGAAAATAAGCTGGATATTAGAAATCTGATATTCATTTCTTTTCTGCAGCTTTTAAGTTCTGCCTTCAGTACACCCGCAAAGCAGAATTTCGCAAGTTGTGTGACAACTTGCGCATGCATCTGGGTCAGATCCAGCGGCACCACAACCAGAGCACCGCCATCAACCTGAACAACCCTGAGAGCCAGTCCATGCACCTGGAAACCCGCCTGGTGCAGCTAGACAGCGCTATTAGCATGGAGCTCTGGCAGGTTGGTTCCTCAATATTTTGGTTTTCATTTCAACAAGTAGCCTGATGATCCAGATTCAGTCTGAGGTTTAAACCTACTAGGTTTGACTAAAACGGATGTTTGAAAGGAAATGAATCTGTTTTGTAAATATTTGTGATGACATTTTGAGCTGATTCAACTTGAAATGACAGTTTTTATACATTGGTACTTTATAAAAAAGGCTGCTTTGGTAAAAAATGAATTGAAAGTAGCAGATAAAAAGCATTTTCACAGCTGTCTGAAGAAAAGATGCCTCCAAGATGAGCCTTGGGTAACAGATTGTCTTCTTTGTGTCTTTCTAGGAAGCGTTTAAGGCTGTAGAGGATATCCACGGCCTGTTTGCCCTTTCCAAGAAGCCCCCCAAACCCCAGCTCATGGCCAACTACTACAACAAAGTTTCCACTGTCTTCTGGAAGTCTGGAAATGCCCTCTTCCATGCCTGCACTCTCCACCGTCTCTATCATCTGTCGAGAGAAATGCGTAAGAACCTGACCCAAGATGAGATGCAGAGGTAATTTAATTCACTATACCGTAATTTTCGGATTATAAGCCGCACCTGAATATAAGCCGCAGAAGCTAAATTGCATGATTTGTACACATACAAGCCGCACCTGACTATAAGCCGCAGGTTTTTTATGTTTAATTGCCATATGGTTCGTGCACAGAGAGGATGGTCGGGAAAGTTAACAAATATTTGTTAACATTTCAACACAATTTGCATATTTGCATACATTAACTGTTACAATTTAGTGCAATAGAAGCTCCCATTTATTAACCGGTACGTTTGTTTTCCATAATGAGGGTGTCACACAAACTGTCTTGCGCTCGCATTGACCGTCTTTCTCGCTGTCGTTCTGTCTTGTACCACTCGCGGTAAAAGTCTGCTTCCGGAGGACCTCTGCATTCCTGCACGCGCGGCTATCATACTTGTGTGTTCAAGCAAATGTGACGTCAACATGGTGGATGGTAAAATCCATAGATTTAGGTTAGGGATTCACAATATAATCGGCCCCCTATCAGTATCGGCCTTAAAACCGAATATCGGACAGCGGCCACCCCACCGATATTTAACCCGATATTTGATCAGCTTCTAAGTTTCTAAAGTCTAAAAAAAAAAAAAAAAATACTACTTCTTCTTCCTCAAAAACTTCTTTTTTACAGACTTAAAAACTTCTAAAGACGATGGAAAAAATATTGATACATTAAAATATCACAATATCTTCATATGCTGATATATTGCCATTTAAAAACACCATATCAATCTCTTTTACTAATGAAATATTGCTATACGTCATCGTTATGCTACGAAATCCCCCGAAAATTCACGAAATTTTGCCATATTTTTATATGTTGATATATTGACGCGGCATCGATCTATTTTACTAACAAAATCTCACAAGAATTTGCGAAATATCACGAGTTTGTAACAGAACGATGAAATTTCACGAGATTTTGAAAGTAAAATAGATCGATACCGCGTTTTTAAAAATCAATTTGATATCAGCATATGAAAATATATTTGACTATATTATTTTTCAAAGTGTCAGAAATGGATAACAAAACTGCTATTTTCAATGACTACTTATTTTTGTCCAGCTTTAACATCGGTATCGATATCGGTTATCGGCTGCATGAGTTTTAAAATATCGGCCAAAATCCCAATATCGTACATCCCTAATTTAGGTATTACCCTAGTGGCCGTTAGCTGTAAAAGTCCATTTATTAACCACATTGTTATATAAGCCGCAAGGTCGAAAAATGAGGAAAAAGTTGCGGCTTATAGTCCGAAAATTACGATAATTGAAAGGTGTGTTTAGGCTGGGAGGAGAGAACTTGGAGTGTAAACGTTTCATTTGGATCCTCAGGATGTCCACCAGAGTCCTCCTGGCCACTCTGTCTATCCCCATCACCCCTGAGCGTACGGACATCGCTCGGCTGCTGGACATGGACGGCATCATCGTGGAGAAACACCGCAGGCTGGCCACCCTGCTGGGCCTGCAGTCTCCTCCAACTCGCCAGAGTCTCATCAATGACATGGTACACACTATTTTAGAGCTGACATTTTCTTCTACTTGCTAAAATAAAACCTGAATTTCTTTTTAAAAATGTATGTTTGATTGTTTCCCCTTAAGGTGAGATTTAACCTGCTGCAGTACATCGTTCCCGAGGTGAAGGAGCTTTACAACTGGCTGGAGGTCGACTTCCATCCTCTCAAGCTGAGCGGAAGAGTGACAAAGGTAGATTATTACAACAACAAGCCGTTTCTCATTTCTAAGTGAAGTTAAGAAACACAGTGAGACATTTTCAGCTGTTACATCTGTTCATTCTTATGACTCAGCTTATGAAAACTTATGTGAAATAAATTTGGATGCATGAACTCTGACCTATTGAGGTAAACTGACTCAGTCTGGGTTCCCTGCCTGTTCTTCCAGACTCTTGGACTTACATTCTTTGATAAAATGCTATAATTAATCAGGTCTTGAATAAATAATAGTTAATATTCACTGTAAAGGCAGTCATTTCTTTATTTCCTGTTAGGTGTTGAACTGGGTGAGGGATCAGGCTGAGAAAGAAGCCGATCTGCAGCAGTATGTCCCACACCTGCAGAGTAACACCATCCTTAGACTCCTGCAGCAGGTAAATCCTCTTCCTCTTAACTTTTCCCTAAAAATACTAAAACCTGATGATGTTTCTAACTAGTTTTTGTTTGTGGGGAATTTTAGGTAGCCCAGATCTACCAAAGCATTGAGTTTAGCCGTTTGGCCTCCCTGGTTCCGTTTGTGGACGCCTTCCAGCTGGAGCGCTCCATTGTGGATGCTGCACGCCACTGTGATCTACAGGTAACCATGCAACAAAGTCCATCTGTCTCATGCTTTAAAGTAATTTAGCATAGCTAGTCTTAAACTTTTTGTTAATGTTTCTTCTAGGTTCGAATCGACCACACGTCTCGAACCCTGAGCTTCGGTTCCGACCTGAACTATTCCACCAAAGAGGATTCTCCGGTTGGTCCGTTCCTGCAGAACATGCCGTCTGAGCAGATAAGGAACCAGCTGACCGCCATGTCTGCCTCTTTAGCTAAAGCCATCCAGGTCATCAAACCTGCAACCAACCTGGTGAGTTCCTCACCAGTTAGCTTAACCCGTAGCTACTCCAGGATACAGATGGCACAATGACAAAGCTCTAAATAACAGTCTAAAAATCAAAACAAACACACATAGGTAAGACAAATATAGAAAATGATCGATAATAAAATATAGATTATTACAAGTAACACAATTCATATGTATAAGAATAAGATTACATGAAACGCCTTCCCTCATCTCTATAACGCTTAATCATTACAGCAAAGAGCTTAATTTATCTCTTGTGCCAAAAAAACTCTGCTTATTTCACACCTGAGCTTATTGCAGCCTGCTAGAAACCTTGGCTACATCTTACAATAATATTGGCTTCAGATAAATCATTTACTTACTAATAATCTTTGAGTAAACGCCAAAGGCAATGCAAAACAGTGGAGGTTCATGCATCCCATAAAACTAATGGTTTAGAAGTGGTAAATGTTTCTACATTCATGTACATCTGTTTACATCTTATTAGAACGAGTTAAGTTGACATATTCTACTTTTATAGACGTACCTGCGGGAAAATGAGGGAAACACGTCTGACCAGAGATAATTTCTGAGCTGTGGCTGAGAGCTTTTTATGCCCACAGTGGCGCTAGTGCAACCTCTGCTGGTGGGGATGACCACAGCAAGCTTAACTTTATAGAAAACACATCAGTTTAAAATACAAAAAAAATACAGTCTGTGTCTATATATTTTCTTTCTACCTGCTGCACGTCCTTATGATCTCTTTGCATGGCTGCTGGGGGCACTAATGAATTAGCCAACACATGCATCCATCGTCTGATGCACATATGTGTTGGCTGGTTGGTGCATCAGTTTGTAATTCTTTTAATAATTATTGGCTCCCCCCCCCCCCCTTATTTAAAATATGGACCAGATTGAAATAAAATTGTAACCTTTAAGAACAGGTCAGTCCTACAACCAATCTTGCTTACCATGGAGATTTCAGAATGTAGAGATTGATGCATAGATATAAAACTTGAATCAAAGCTGCCACTTCCATGTGTTTTGGGATTGTACTTACATGGTCCCCTATTGGCAGGATTTAAAGAGTTGTATGGATAAGGTACTGAGGGTGGGTACATGGGGAGAGGGATGAAAAGATTAACAAGAGCAGCTGATAAATATATCTATAGGATTATGTTGGTAGCAAGCAAAAAAGCCGTTACTAGGAAATGGCTGAAGGCAGAAGCTCCTAAACGGGAAGATTGGGTTGAAATGATACATAATATTTATATTATGGAAAGGCTGACTTTTTCCATCAGATTTGAATCTGGAAAATTTAAAAATTATTGGGAAAATTGGCGATGTTTTATTTCACAATGGAGATCAGACTTTGTTTAATAATAGTGTGGGTTTGGGTGCCCTTATAGGGTTACAGACTGTAAATAGTTTGCTTACAGTTCAATACTTGTATAGAATATATGCACAGATTCTGTTGGATGTTGTGTTTGGGGAAAAAAAACAAAAAAAAAAATGTAAAATCGGTATGTATACTTGTATGGGAAAAAATATTTTCAATAAAAAGTGAAAATAAAAATAAAAAACTTGAATCAAAGCTAATATAGTTTTTCTATAAATTTTTTACATAACATGTTGGATTATAGATGCAAAAGGTCAAACACAGACTAGGTTGATGTATTTATTCATCAAATTATAATTTATTTTAATTACAAATACAGGAGTAGCTCATCAATAAATATTTGTCCTTTATTATGTAGAGATTCAAATGTTTATTTGTACCTTTCATTGTTTTTGTTTTTTTGTCCTTTATAATTATTTATATCTGTCACTGGACAGTGAGACATCCTTTATAAGAGGTCCCAGGGTTGGATAAAATAAAATATTCACAAAATATAGTACTGTTTGTGTTTAAAATGGTGATTATAAATGGGACAAAGATGTTTGCTCCTGTTGCTGCCGAAGATGATTAGTCTTTTTAAAAATTTTTATTTGTTTTATTCCCCTCCAGCAAGAGCGTGACGAACATAATCAGCAGGCTATCGCTGCGTACCTGAAAAACGCTCGCAAGGATCACCAGCGCATCCTGGCCCGTAGACAGACCATCGAAGAGCGAAAGGAGCGCCTGGAAAGCTTGAACATCCAGCGAGAGAAGGAGGAGCTGGAGCAGCGAGAGGCTGAGCTGCAGAAGGTCCGCAAGGCCGAGGAGGAGCGTCTGCGGCAGGAGGCCAAAGAGCGGGAGAAGGAGCGCATCATGCAGGAGCACGAACAGATCAAGAAGAAGACGGTCCGCGAACGGCTGGAGCAGATCAAGAAAACTGAACTGGGAGCCAAAGCCTTCAAGGATATCGACATCGAGGTCAAATTCAACCCCATAAAACATCCGGATTTCAGTCGATTTAACTCAATATTTTACAGAAACAATCAGATTTATTAAAGATAACTTTCTACTATTTTACCACAGGACCTGGAGGAGCTGGATCCAGATTTCATCATGGCTAAACAGGTGGAGCAGCTGGAGAAGGAGAAAAAGGAACTTCAGGAGCGTCTAAAGAACCAGGAGAAGAAGGTTGATCTTTAAGCTCCTGTCTAGATCTGTGAAAGTAGATTTACATTGAATAGGATACTAAGGATTATTTCTCCACAGATTGATTACTTTGAGAGGGCAAAACGCCTGGAGGAGATTCCTCTGATCAAGAAAGCTTATGAGGAGCAGCGTGTCAAAGACATGGAGTTGTGGGAGCTCCAAGAGGAGGAGAGGGTATGTAAGCAAATAAAAGTTAATCCCCAGCTGAATGTTGAGAGTCTAAACGGCGCTGCGTTTCTTTTTTTTAGATCAATAACTTGAAGATCGAGCGTGAAAAGGCTCTGGAGCATAAGAAGCGGATGTCCAGGATGATGGAGGACAAGGAGAGTTTCCTGGCTAAAATAACAGCCGCCCGCAGCTTCATCTACGAGGTAGAAGTCTTTGCAGTAGTTGGTGGAGGAATCAGAGGACCCATTTGTTTAAGACTGTATTTAAACGTCTTTATTTGGGCTTTACAGGAGAAATTAAAGACATTCGAGGAGCGTTTGGTTGAGGAGAGGAAAAAGCGCCTGGAAGAAAGGAAGAGGCAGCGCAAGGAAGACCGCCGTAACGCTTTCTACCGCCAGAAGGAGGAGGAGGCTCAGCGCATCCATGAGGAGCAGCTCAAGAAGGGTTAGTTAATAATAATATTACCTGAACTTTATTGATCTCACTTTGGAGAAATTTACCTCCGCATTTAACCCATCCCCATTGGGAGCAGTGGGTTGCCATCTTGGGGCGCCCGGGGAGCGGTTAAGGGTTGTTAGGGACCGAGCCAAAAAAATCAGAGAAGCACAGGGAAGTCATTGATGAAAATATGGTAACAAATTTATTTTTGCAAAAATAAAGTTCAAACTTCAAACAAGTCTGGGCCCATCAAGGAAAACGAATGACGAAAATCAGTGTAATCCAAACCTGACGCAGGAAAAGACCTCCCTAACTGACACACAAGGGAAAACATATATATACACTGGTTGATCAGACCATTTTGAAACAAGAGGGAAACATAAAATACATTTTCCTAAACAAAACTTGGCACCGAAAGACAAGGCATGTTTACCATAAAAGAACCGATGTTCGGTACCCAGTCCTACTCATAAGGGATTGCTTTCTCAAACGACGATGCCAACGCTGATTTATTGAGCGTTTTGATTGTTGTGCAGGGAGAAGCTGACATGGAGGATTTACAACATTCTTCATTTGGAGCGGATGACTTTTTAGGTGCTGGAATAAATTTGTACCGCTACCTTTTTCAGCAATGGTTTTGCGGCACGTCTTACAAATTAGCACCTTTTGTTCGACGTCCTCGGCTTGAAAACCAATTCAGTTTATTTATACAGCGCCAATTCACATCACAAGTCATCTCAAGGCACTTTACAGTTCACTAGATCATCCAGTCAAATTGATTCAAAGGACGCAAACCACTGCCATATATTTGCTCAGCTGAACGACCTGCTGTCACCATATTTAGTTTGCCATTTGCTGTAATGTGCAGAAAATAAAACTGTTTGGAGGAGGGATTTTTGATGCATTCAAAGTGTGTGGGAAAAATAACTCTCTGTGAAATAGATGCAGACGGCTTAATTTTGTCATGCGAATTTGTTATCGATGGTTGCGATAGTCATTTTAACTATTGTGCGTGGGGAAAGGCAAGGCAAGGCAAGGCAAATTTATTTGTATAGCACAATTCAGTACAAAGACAATGCAAAGTGCTTTACATGATTAAAGTACAGGAAGATAAAACAGAATCAAAGCAAGTAGGAAAAAATAAAAAACAAATAAAATAAAATAAAAAATGCAGAAACAAAAAAAGAATATTAAAAACAGTTGGATTAAAGAAAACATGTTTTTGTTGAATTATTTAACTAGAACAGTCGAAGGCAATCCTAAACAAATGTGTTTTTAGTCTTGATTTAAAGGAACTCAGGCTTTCCGCACTTTTACAGTTTTCTGGAAGTTTGTTCCAGATAAGTGGAGCATAGGAACTAAATGCTGCTTCTCCATGTTTAGTTCTGGTTTTAGGTCTGCAGAGCAGGCTGGAGCCAGAAGACCTGAGTGGTCTGGAGGGTTGATAAACTAATAGCAAGTCTGTGATGTATTTAGGTGCTAAGCCATTCAGAGATTTATAGACTAACAGAAGTATTTTAAAGTCTATTCTCTGAGATACAGGGAGCCAGTGTAAGGACTTTAGAACTGGGGTGATGTGCTCTACTTTCTTAGTCTTAGTGAGGACACGGGCAGCCTTGTTCTGGATCAGCTGCAGCTGTCTGATCCACTTGTTAGGCAGACCTGTGAAAACACCGTTGCAGTAATCAATTCGACTAAAAATAAACGCATGGATTAGTTTTTCCAGATCTTGCTGAGACATTAGTCCTTTAATCCTGGAAATGTTCTTCAGGTGATAGAAAGCCGACCTTGTAATTGTCTTTAAATGCTTTTGGAGGTTCAAGTCTGAATCCAGCACTACACCTAGGCTTCGGGCCTGATCAGTGGTTACTAGCTGAAGCGACTGAAGCTGTGTGCTAACTTTAGATCTCTCCTCTATTGGTCCAAAGATTATTACTTCAGTTTTGTTGTTATTCAGTTGAAGAAAATTATGGCACATCCAGGCATTGATTTCTTCTAAGCATTTCCTCAGTGCTTGAATTGGTTCATAGTCACCTGGTGACATGGTGATGTAAAGCTGTGTGTCGTCTGCATAGTTATGGTAGCTGATGTTGTTGTTTTTTATTAACTGAGCAAGAGGGAGCATGTAGATATTGAATAGGAGGGGACCCAGAATGGACCCTTGGGGAACCCCACATGTGATTTTTGTCATCTCTGATGTAAAGTTGCCTACTGACACAAAAAAGTCCCTGTCCTTTAAGTAGGATTTAAACCAGTTGAGAGCTGTACCAGAGAGGCCGACCCAGTTTTCCAGGCGCTCTAACAGGATGGAGTGATCGACAGTATCGAATGCTGCACTGAGGTCCAATAGTACCAGCACTGTGGTTCTTCCGCAGTCTGTATTTATTCGGATGTCATTAAACACCTTGATAAGGGCGGTCTCTGTACTGTGGTGAGCACGGAAACCTGACTGGGACACGTCAAAGCGGCTGGTCATATCTAAGAAAGTGTTTAACTGTTGAAACACTGCTTTTTCAATAATCTTACTGATAAAGGGGAGGTTTGATATGGGCCTGTAGTTCTGGAGTAGTAGTTTGTCTAAACTGTTCTTTTCAGCAGTGGTTTGATATTTGCTGTTTTTAGGGACTGCGGGAAAACACCTGACAGAAGGGACGTGTTTATTATCTGAGTCAAATCAGACGCTATGACAGGCAAAACTTTCTTAAAGAAAGCTGTGGGTAGAACATCAAGGCAGCAGGAGGAGGAACTTAGCTGCTGAATGATTTCCTCTAAGCTTTTATAGTTTATTTGGCTGAATTGGGACATTTGGCCAAGATCAATTCCAGTTGGAGACAACTTTGGTACTGAACTTGATATGGATGTATAAACTGATCCTCTGATCTTTAGGATTTTCTCAGTAAAGAAATTAGCAAATTCATTGCAGGCCCGGGTGGAGTGGAGTTCAGGAGCCACGGACACAGGAGGATTTGTTAGCTTGTCGACTGTGGCAAATAAAGCACAAGTATTATTAACGTTCTTGTTAATGATTTCAGAGAAGAAAGATTCTCTTGCATTTTTCAGTTGTAAGCTATATCTGTAAAGTCTCTCTTTATAGATGTCATAGTGAACCTGGAGTTTCGTCTTTCTCCACCTGCGTTCAGCTTTACGACACTCCCTTTTTTCACTTCTAACTGCTGGAGCACTTCTCCAAGGAGATTTTTTCTTACCGGAAAAGACTTTCACTTTAATTGGAGCAATGCAGCTAATGATGTCTGAGACTTTAGACTGAAAGTTATCAACTAGCTCTTCTACTGAGTTGCACCCCAAGGTTGAAGTAGCAGAGTAAGCTTGAATAAAAGTTTCTGTGGCATTTTCCTTAAAGGTGCGTTTTCTTATGATGTCCCTTTGGCTAAATGAGTCACTGGAAATGATGCCCTCAAAGGTAACAGAAAAGTGATCGGATAGGGCAACATCAGTAACACTGACTTTAGAAATCTTCAGACCTTTAGTGATGATCAAGTCTAAAATATGTCCCTGTTTGTGTGTTGGTTGTTTAACATGTTGAGTTAAACCAAAGTTTCTAAGTGTGTCATACAGTTCTTTTGCACTTCTGTCTTCAGGGTTGTCAACGTGAAAATTAAAGTCTCCCACAATAATTAAACAGTCATAATCAACGCATATCACAGACAGGAGGTCACTAAAATCATTAAAAAAGTTTGACGTGGACTTGGGAGGCCTGTAAACATTTAGAAACATAGTTCGTACCGGGCTCTTTACCTGCAGAGCCAAATGTTCAAAAGAGTCAAATTTTCCCAAAAACACCTTTTTACACTTCAGTGAGTCATTAAACAATGTTGCCACTCCTCCACCTTTCCTTTGCTGTCTGCTCTCGCAAAGAAAATTGTAGTTTGGAGGAGACGACTCCAACAGAATATGTGCTTCATTAAGTCCATGTAACCACGTTTCTGTTAAAAACATAACATCAACATTATTGTCAATAATAAAGTCATTAATTAAAAGGGATTTTCCTGACAGAGATCTAATGTTTAATAAAGCCAGTTTATATGAATTAGTTGTTGATGTTGTCTCTGTAGCAGGCTGCATCTGACAGTTTATGACTCTTAAGTGTCTGTTCCTGTTTGTTCCCATTTTGTTTTTCTTATTTCTGCCACGTATCATCACAGATATTCCATAAGCTCCAGTGTAAGGCCCAAGCTGATGCTGGAAACTGTTATGTCTGATAAGCTTGTTGCCGGGGCCCGGTGTGTATCACGGAGAAGTTATCTGAAGGTCCTGACGTTCCGTGATATGTAGAGGAGGATCTGGGGCTCTGCTGCTTTTAGGATATGCTGGTTTTTTCACATAGCTGCGGCTTTCGGAATGGCTATGTGGAGAGGATGTCAACTGTAGGCCAATCTTGAAAACTTTGTTCATGTTATGAGAAAATTCCAGAAAAGGAACATCTGGGCTTTGTGGGGGAGAGGGGGAATTGGGTGCAGTCTGGACTGGTGTCTGTGGGGATGGAGGTTTTTGATAATTTAAATTTAAAGGGGAGTCCTCTTTTTGTCCTGCTGAGATCTGGGATGAATCCTCCTGTAGTTCTGATGTAGGCTCTTTCTGTGTCATCTTTTTGGCCATCTTTATCTTGGCTTGTTCGGGCTTTACTGGGCTTATCGTTTGTTTAGGCACTGGTTGTACTTTGTTTTGGAACAAAGCTGATGGTGCATGGTTAACAGAATAGAAAATGTTTGATATCAGCCGTTTCGCTCCTGACCTATTTAAAGAGAAACCATCTCTGTTGAACAAATGTCTCCTCTCCCAAAAGATGTCAAAATTGTCTATGAACGTTACAGTTGTTTGTTTGCATGTTGCATCCAGCCATTTGTTTAACATCAGAACTCTGGAAAAAATTTCATCTCCACAATTAATGGGCACGTGAGGGCCGCTGAGAAACACCTTGACATTAAGACCATCAACTAAATTCAGCAGACGAATGTAATCCTCTTTCAGTATTTCTGATTTTCTCAGGGCTGCGTCGCCCAAGGCTTCAGCTTGTATGATGAGTTTTTCCAAGGTCGGGCGTTTTTTCATGATCTCTGGAAGGATGTCTGTTACATTAGACACCAGGCCATAGTTCAAAGGGGTATAAATCAACACCTCTGTGTTTTTCTTGTTACAGAAATGTTTAATCCCACGTATAGATCCACTGCATAATATCAGGGTCCTTGGCCCTGTGGCCTGTTTTTTCTCTGGTAGCTTAGAGTGAAGATTGTTGACATACCTTTGATTGTCTTTGTGATCCTTCTGGGTCTCATCTTGAAGTGGAGCAAATCTGTTTTGTAACGGAATTCCAATATTTCCAGCAGGTTTACTCCTATCATTTGTTGTGAGAACATCCCGTTTTTGTTTCACTTTTCTTGGGATATCTCTCTGTGGTCTCGGCCAGTTTTCTGTGTCTAGGTGGGTTCGTTGATCCTTTGGTCTAGCACCCAGAGTGGTCCAGGGATTCTCCTTTTCCTCTGGGAACTGTTTGTTTGCCGAGTTGCTGGGCTGGTGGTCCCCGTTCGGAATCACAGGCAGCGTTGTTTCATTACCATACGCAGCGTTTACATCATAGTTTACTTCAAGTTGGTGGATTTTCAGCTCCATGACAGCTATTTTCTGTAGAAGCTTGTCAAAGTCGTCTGTGCTGAAGGTAGGCATCCTTTGAATCGGGTGGTTCTTCTCCATATCCACTTCAGATGCCCTGGGACAGCTCAGTCTCTCCAGTTGGTTTGCCCACTACAGAGCCACCGCGACGCTGCAGACTGTGAAAGTCTGCAGTGAAAGTCTGGGAAAGTCAAGATACATCAAGTACATTTGATATATTGCCCACCACTAATGTTGCCGTTAATAGAAGAAGAAGAAACTTACGTTATTGTTTCATGTGTGCGGAATCTGAACATCCCGGAGGAAAGACATCCCCCACTTGTCACAGATGTGGAAAGTCGTGTCAAAAAATTATTAAAAATGGCCCAGTGTATGCCGGGTTTGTCTCATGCAGCAATTCTCTGCCGCTAACGGGTTTCACCTCCATATCCACTAAGAGCTGACCAGGATCAGCAGCGAGCGATGCAATAAAACAGACTCCATTTGTCGTTCTTTCAAAACAGAACGTGAAGAGCGTGAGCGGCTGGAGCAAGAACGGCGTGAGGAGGAGGAGCGCGAGTACCAGGAGCGCCTCCGCAAACTGGAGGAGCAGGAACGTAAGCAGCGCGCTCGTCAGCAGGAGATCGAGGAGCGGATGCGGCAGAAGACCATCAGCCCACAAGAAAAACCACCCCAGGTAACAAAAACTGACCTGGAGAGTTTGTGGAACAGACCCACAACAGAAAGCTTTGGTTCTCATTTAAATACAGTAGCTTCTTTACATTCTTCCCACTTTTTCTGCCCACCCCCCCTCAGACCATCTATTTAAAGCCATGAATAATAATACAGCTAGTTTTGTGACACCAGTGGCTTTTATTTCACAATAGACAGACATTAAATGGTTTGGAAAGGAAAGAAAGACCTGCAGCTAAAGTTTACTGGTGAGGATTTAAATCCAGAACATCACTGTTGTAGGAAAATCTTAAGATATAACAACATAGATATTGATGAATCTGATTAATGTGGACTGTTAAACCCTGAAAAATAAGGCTTGGAATAACTTTTTCTGGTTAATTGGCTTGAATTAGGCAAGGCAAATGTATTTGTATAGCACAACTCAGTACCAAGACAATGCAAAGTGCTCTACATGATTAAAATATAGGAAAATAAAACAGAATCAAAGCAAGTAGGGAAAAAAAATAAATAAAAAAATTGCAGAAACAAAAAGAATATTAAAGCTACAGTGTGTAATAATTACAGGGATATACAGTCAGAAATGTAATATATTATACATAACTATGTCATTTATCATCATCTACGAGCTCAGCCTCTTAACCTTAATATTTGCGTTGCCTTAGAATTCGTTATTTATAATTACATAGGAGCGGGTCTCGCAGCCATGGAGGCAGACATCTTTGCGCTACGGCAGCGCAGAGCCAACAAACTAGCGATTGCGAGATCGCCCATTACGCTCGAAAGTAACTACGGCAAGTTGAGAGAGATGAACTGAGACGGTACTGAACAATAGATGGCAGTATTAAAATTATCTATGTAAACAAACCTCATCACTTGAGAAGGTAGGTGATGCGGACGTCGTGGAAGACATTTTGTCCCTTAATGCTCGCCGTACTGTTGGGGGGGAGATGTTCATGTTGCTGCGGTCTGCAGTCTGGACGTTAGATGTCGCTGAAAATTACACACTGTAGCTTTAAAAACTGTTGGACTTAAGAAAATAACAAAGTTGAACTAATGATGTTTCAGTTGAACTGTTTAACTAGAACAGTGGAAGGCAATCCTAAACAAATGTGTTTTTAGTCTTGATTTAAAGGAACTCAGGCTTTCCGCACTTTTACAGTTTTCTGGAAGTTTGTTCCAGATAAGTGGAGCATAGGAACTAAATGCTGCTTCTCCATGTTTAGTTCTGGTTCTAGGTCTGCAGAGCAGGCTGGAGCCAGAAGACCTGAGTGGTCTGGAGGGTTGATACACTGATAGCAAGTCTGTGATGTATTTAGGTGCTAAGCCATTCAGAGATTATAGACTAACAGAAGAATTTTAAAGTCTATTCTCTGAGATACAGGGAGCCAGTGGAAGGACTTTAGAACTGGGGTGATGTGCTCTACTTTCTTAGTCTTAGTGAGGACACGGGCAGCAGCGTTCTGGATCAGTCTGTCTGATCCACTTTTTAGTTGGTTAGGGTTTCTAATTAGGGCTCTAACAAGCTCATGTTAGCAATAAATTATTCTATCAAATATGCTTAAAAATAATTAAGTTATTGGGCAGAAACCACCTTCTGCGGATGGTTCACCTGTTCCTTAAGATTCTATTATGAATAATAGGAATGCTTAGAGTAAATGCAAATATCTCTTTTTTTTCTTTTTTTATGAGAAAATGAACTGTTTTTAATTTATTTACTTATTTTTGCTTTATAATGCATTATTGTATTTATATAAAACATAATTCGTCTAGATTACTTAAAGGTAAAGATACACAATTATTGTTTTTGGTTGCAAAGCACATAAAATAATACATATTCATCAAAAAGGTAAACTGCTGATTTATGATTAGGGTTGTCTAGGTGCTATGACTTCAAACCCAGGGAAATATTTATTAGGTTTTCTACGATTCCATTGGAATAGTAAAAGGCATAAACATGTTTATTATTCTATAGAAAATCACATCTTTTTCGATCTCAACATGAAATTTCCTTTTTCAACAGAATCCCAGATTCTATTGGTTAAATAAGTCTACAAGTAAATGTAAAATAACTCAGAAAAAAATGCTTTGACAATATTTTAATGTTTCCGGTATTATTTTTTTTATCTGCAAATAATCTACCGATATATAAGATTAAATATTAGAAAAAATGCCAATAACCCTTTTACTTAGTATTGATTCCGTGCCAAATTAGTAATTCATCCGGATACAGCCTATAAGCATCAAGACTTTTCAGAGTATCATGGCTGTCCATCGGCATCCATGTATCAGCAGGGCGGTGGGTGTTAAATCAAACGAAGATCAATGGCCTTGATGAATTTTAGTAATTGAGGTCCTTGAATCGCTTCAGGAATCATTACAGCACTAATTATAATCTGTTGCTGTTGGACAGGATGAGAAAGAGGAGGGAGGCTGGAGAAAGCGAACTGAAGGAGACTCAGAATGGCGTCGTCCAGTTCCTGACAGGTGTGTAGCTTCGCAGATTCATTCTACTCTCCAACTTCAGTTTCTGTCAAGATTTGAGCGGTGACCTTCTTTCCCCTGCAGGGACTGGAGACAGGAAGGCCGAGAGGACAACAAGGAGGAAAAAGAGGGACCCTTCAAGAGAGGGGATGCTCCTCGCAGGGACGGCGATGAAAGAGGACCTCGCAGAGGCTTTGAAGATGACCGAGGTCCTCGCCGTGGAGGCGATGATGACCGTCCTCCTCGCAGAGGGATGGATGATGACCGTCCTCCGCGCAGAGGGTTTGATGACGACAGAGCTCCCAGGAGAGGCGGAGACGACGACCGCGGACCTAGACGAGCCTTCGACGACGACCGTGGACCCAGACGAGCCTTCGACGACGACCGTGGACCCAGACGAGCCTTCGACGACGACCGCGGGCCCAGACGAGGCTTCGACGACGACCGTGGACCTAGACGCGGCTTTGACCGAGGCTTTGATGACGACCGTGCTCCGAGACGTGGCTTTGATGATGACCGTGGACCTAGACGCGGCTTCGATGATGACAGAGGTCCTCGCAGGGGGCTTGATGAGTCAAGGGGTTCCAGACGTGGGGCTGACGACGACTGGGGTCCTAGAAGAGACATGGATGATGGCCCACGCCGTGGAGATGACGCCAAACCATGGAAACCCCTTGGCAGACCCGGTACGTACAAATGCTTTTACCCGTCGGTGTCACGTTTTTATTCATCATAGCTACAAGGTTAACTCCTCTAGGTTCCTCACGCTCACCTGCTATTGTTCTTTACTGTTTGCAAGCTAGCTGTCAGGTACCCTAATGCTAATCAACAGTAAGCGCTAGCAAACATTTAACTTAATGTAGTTTAAGTATTGTTAAAATAAAAAAAGAGGAACATGTAAGGTTTCTGAAAAGCGAGACGAGATATGTCGCTCTGACCTGCTGTCAGGCTATTTCCCACTTTTGATGCATTAACTCAAATGCATTAGATGCGTTCACAAGGGCCGCGGCGCCAAATTAAATGCTGCAGACGCTGTGAGGGGCGGATTCTCTAGGCGTCAATCATGAGACATTTACTTCTCTTCCAAATGCCAGCGAGGCTACGAATGAGAAGGGGAGCCCTCTAGTGGACAGCCGTAACGTTACAACTTGTTAAAAAATCCTTTTAAGGTGATGGTATCAATTAAAGTTATTGTGGAGGATTTTTTTTTTTTTTTAAAGAACTGCCCTCTCCACTTTAAAAAAATACGCTTGCAAGGGTGTGCACGAGCCCATTTCTCCTCGTGCACGCTCTGTTTAAAATGTGCTGTTCTCATAGCTCATACAAGCGTACTGTGTCCACATACAGCAGGGAATATATAGTGAACTTTATAGTGAACTCCGTTAACTCACCATTCAGACTGATCATCACTAGATTTTGCTGTGTTCTTCACGTAACTCCTCCTCCACCGCGCGGTGCCTGCACCATCTTTATTAGTCGCAGCTATTGGGTAGCGATTGCCTATGGCGACAGTGACACCAAATCCCATAATGCTTTGCTGTTCAACAGCATTCTGGGATATATCTGCCTCTTCTGAGGCCTTTCTTTTCTTATACACTTCATAGACACTTTTCGCTTACGACCTTCGGCCATTTTCAAAGAACCGCTTTGAGAAAGGTGAGCTTCAATGACTGTCTGAAACCGTAGCTCACCGCAGATATACACCTGAAAGTGAGCATGTGCAGAAAGCTATAGCTAACGGGACGAGCACGCAGGACGGCCTTACGTAAACATATCACCAGAATGATTGACAGTTAGGAGGACCACTTATTTAAATATTAATAGTGCTCTGCTTTCTAATAGTGTATATGAGAGCTTTCTAATAGTTTATATGAGAGCTTTCTAATAGTGTATATGAGAGCGTTCTAGTAGTGTATATGAGAGCTTTCTAATAGTTTATATGAGAGCTTTCTAATAGTGTATATGAGAGCGTTCTAGTAGTGTATATGAGAGCTTTCTAATAGTGTATATGAGAGCGTTCTAGTAGTGTATATGAGAGCTTTCTAATAGTGTATATGAGAGCGTTCTAGTAGTGTATATGAGAGCGTTCTAGTAGTGTATATGAGAGCTTTCTAATAGTGTATATGAGAGCGTTCTAATAGTGTATATGAGAGCGTTCTAATAGTGTATATGAGAGCTTTCTAGTAGTGTATATGAGAGCTTTCTAATAGTGTATATGAGAGCTTTCTAGTAGTGTATATGAGAGCGTTCTAATAGTGTATATGAGAGCGTTCTAATAGTGTATATGAGAGCTTTCTAGTAGTGTATATGAGTGCTTTCTAATAGTGTATATGAGAGCGTTCTAATAGTTTATATGAGAGCTTTCTAATAGTGTATATGAGAGCGTTCTAGTAGTGTATATGAGAGCTTTCTAATAGTGTATATGAGAGCGTTCTAATAGTGTATATGAGAGCGTTCTAATAGTGTATATGAGAGCTTTCTAGTAGTGTATATGAGAGCTTTCTAATAGTGTATATGAGAGCTTTCTAGTAGTGTATATGAGAGCGTTCTAATAGTGTATATGAGAGCTTTCTAATAGTGTATATGAGAGCGTTCTAATAGTGTATATGAGAGCGTTCTAATAGTGTATATGAGAGCTTTCTAGTAGTGTATATGAGTGCTTTCTAATAGTGTATATGAGAGCTTTCTAATAGTGTATATGAGAGCGTTCTAATAGTTTATATGAGAGCTTTCTAATAGTGTATATGAGAGCGTTCTAGTAGTGTATATGAGAGCTTTCTAATAGTGTATATGAGAACGTTCTAATAGTGTATATGAGAGCGTTCTAATAGTGTATATGAGAGCTTTCTAGTAGTGTATATGAGAGCTTTCTAATAGTGTATATGAGAGCTTTCTAGTAGTGTATATGAGAGCGTTCTAATAGTGTATATGAGAGCTTTCTAATAGTGTATATGAGAGCGTTCTAATAGTGTATATGAGAGCGTTCTAATAGTGTATATGAGAGCTTTCTAGTAGTGTATATGAGTGCTTTCTAATAGTGTATATGAGAGCTTTCTAATAGTGTATATGAGTGCTTTCTAATAGTGTATATGAGAGCTTTCTAATAGTGTATATGAGTGCTTTCTAATAGTGTATATGAGAGCTTTCTAATAGTGTATATGAGTGCTTTCTAATAGTGTATATGAGAGCTTTCTAATAGTGTATATGAGAGCGTTCTAATAGTGTATATGAGAGCTTTCTAATAGTGTATATGAGTGCTTTCTAATAGTGTATATGAGAGCTTTCTAATAGTGTATATGAGAGCTTTCTAATAGTGTATATGAGAGCTTTCTAATAGTGTATATGAGAGCTTTCTAATAGTGTATATGAGAGCGTTCTAATAGTGTATATGAGAGCTTTCTAATAGTGTATATGAGAGCTTTCTAATAGTGTATATGAGAGCTTTCTAGTAGTGTATATGAGAGCTTTCTAATAGTGTATATGAGAGCGTTCTAGTAGTGTATATGAGAGCTTTTTAATAGTGTATATGAAAGGTAAAGCTTTTCACCAGTTTATATGAACAGTTCTCACTACTTTGTATGAGAGCTTTTGAGTAGATTATATAAGAGGTAAATGTTTTCACTAGTTTATGTGAGAGCTTTTTACTAGTGTTTGTGGGAGGTTTTCAGTATATTATATGGAAGAGTGTAATTTAATATGTGTATATGCAAGTTAATTCTGATTTATGTCCCTGGGGGCACCTCATAGGGGGGGGGGGGATTCAGCGTGTGTGAGCTGTGATTGACACTCCATCAGACGCTCCTCTGGCTGTGATTGGTTGTTTTGACTCGTCCCGAATTATTCTTTCCAGATTGAAATACAGGCAGTAGGCGGTACCAGTTGAAGCAGTTTTTTTCACAGGTTACATATCACATGTACTGCTGTCTGGGCATAGGGACAGTTTTAGCCAATATGACAAAAAAGTGATTTTTTTAAACTTACAGACTTCAGCATTAAAGATCATCCTCTATAGCTTTAATAGAATGGAGCAAATTTGCAATCTAATATAAAACAATTTCAACAATCCAAAGGTAATGTTTTGTTTACATCCCTCGCTCTGTAGGCATATTGTTTTTGATTGTAGCCATGACCTTTAATCTCTTAATGCAATTAAATCTTATCCTAAAGGAATGCTGAAGATTTATACTGTGATAAATTCTGGATATCAAATAATTTTTTAAGTGTTGATAGCGTTTTTTTTAATGATTTATGTCTGGGGGCTTGTAATATTACAGGATAATTATCGGAACAACAATTATAAATTTTGTAGTAAAAAAAAAAAAAAAAAAAGATGTGATAAGTTGTTTCAGAGCGATCCTTTGGTTCCAGGTGGCTGGCGTGAGCGGGAGAAGGCCCGAGAGGAGAGCTGGGGTCCTCCCCGCGGCGGCGGCCAAGATGATGAAGAGGAAGGCGATGGAGATGAAAGGCCATCTGATCGCTTCAGAGACCGTCGGCCACAGAGGTGGGGAAGGAATAGGCGTCTGAAGAGCAGCAGACGCTCCTACAGAGAAAGTCGTCTCTGTTTATTTTACTCAGATTTTAAACTGTTTGCAGAGAGGAGAACATCTGGAGAAGAGGAGGCACAGAGGAAGGAAGCTGGAGGGAATCTCGCAAAGAAGACGCTGACCGTGATGATCGTCGTAGCGACCGGAGGGAGCGAGACAGACGAGATGATCGCGATAACAAACCACCTAGGGATACTGATGAAGGTGAGGAAAACTTGGAGATATGAATTTAGTTTCAATTCAGTTTATTTCTATAGCGCCAATTCACAACACGTCATCTCAAGGCACTCATCCAGTCAGATTGATTCAAAGTTTGATATCTAAGGAGAACCAGTTGATTGCATCGACTCATTGACTCTTCAGCAATCCCACACACTAAGCATGCTTGTAGCGACAGTGGAGAGGAAAAACTTCCTTTAACAGGGAGAAACCTCCAGAAGAACCAGGCTCAGCTCAAACCTGAAAAGCATAACTTTTAAAATCTACTGCTAATGCATCTCACATTCTAATATCAGAAACCTCAATATGTCAGCTAAAAAAAACCACAGACTTTGTTTTTAGAACTAATACATTTACCATTCTAAGTATTTTATAGCATTTTTCCAGTAAAAAGGGACTAAATAAATAAGTCGCTGGGAAGGCTGGGGTTTACCCTCCACCATGAAGGGATGCATCAAAGATCAGGGGATCTATTAAATCACATCATTGGAAAGTTTAGTGGAAGGAGAAAAGTTTGATATAAAAATTAGTAGGATTTTGAAGCAAATTGTCACAAGTTGCCTGAATCAGGTCCAGTATGAAGTTTTCACGGTTGAGGACCATTTAATGTGCTGATGTAGATCGACTGGGTCAGATGGAGTCAAAATTACTTGATTTAAATCTAGAAATAAACACTTAAAGTATAAAACTATTTAGTTGATCCGTGAGTTTTTCTATGATCTAGTTTATTGAGATGAAATGTCATCTATAGCCAGCAGAGGTCACTGTTTCCATGTGTGATTACTGCTACTGGGGGAGGGGGGCTCTCTGTGCCTCAACTTGTTTTCAAGATGTATTTAATATTTTGTGTTTTTTGACTTACTCCCTAACCATGCAGTCGCATCTGATGCCCCAGGCAGTACATGGCGCCGCGGCGGCGGCGAAGAAAGACGAGAGGAACGGGAGCGTCCCAGAGAGCGGGAGCGCGAAGCTGAAGGGGAGAAGGCCTGGCGCACCGACAAGGAAAACCCTCGCCGCACCAAGAACGAGACGGACGACGATGGTTGGACCACCGTCAGGCGCTAACATCTACAACCATGTGTCCAAGCGCTCCTGGCCAACATAATCCAAATATTAAACCATAAGAATAATAATCATCCAGCAGGTCAAGGTTTGGATTAACGATCCTCGCCTCTAATACTGGATGAAATACTTGTAGGCGGATTTATTTTCTTTATTTTGTCTTCCTGTGATCATTCAGACAGGTTCCATTTCCTCATGATCTTTTGTGCACAGCGGCCTCATAACAAACAATAGTCTATAAACGTGTTATTAGTGCTTCAGACGCTCCTGGGCTGATGCTCAATTAAAACCGTTTCACCAACTGCCTCTTAACTCTACATGTTCACACTCAGATTAACATCTAGCAACAGGAGCAGTTCTTTTTCTGACTTCTGCTCCTCATGTCGAAGGAGGTGCTTCTTAATCTGCTGGTGGATTTTACATCTTAATTTGCATGCTTCAGAAATTCAGATTATCTTAATATCCAGTGTGTGCTGCTGCAATCAGTGGTTTCGTACCACTTTGCATGTATGCATAGAAATCCTAGAAATAATAAAGATGTTTGCTCACTACTTGTTTGGTCATTCTTTCTTTTTTAGTGTTTTTAATCCCTAGAATGGTTTTAAAAATAACTTTAATCTGTTGCTTCGCCTGTTAAAACTGAATTTATTAATCCAGCTGGAGAAAAGAAAACTTTCCCTCAGAAATATTAAATATTTCTATCATCATAATTAGTTACTTTGCACAACAAAAGATTAAATAAACCAGCTTTTTGGGGAAAATATATATCCGCAAAATAATAAAGCACTGCTCAGTCAGTATTATTTATGCTATTTTCATGGGTGTCTATAAAAAAGAAAATGGTTAGAAATGTACAATTTTTAGGTATTTTCTTTAAGTGGGAATAAGAATCCCAATAAGCTTTTACGCTTTTTAAGTTATTTGCACATTCAGATGTCGAGAAAACCTGTTGGAATTTTGATCCATACATAATTGTCATAAGAAAAGAATATTTTGTTAAAGTGGAATATGTAACAGTCCATAAAGGTAAGCAGTTTATAGATTTAATCCAAATGGAGTGAAAAATTAAATTTTTTCTTAAGTGATTTTATTTGGCTTTAAGGTAATGGAAACCAAAATCCAGAGTCAAAATTAGATTTAAAAAAAGTATGTTTATTCCTTCGCAATCAATACGTGGTTCTTTGGATCAATGCGCCATCGGCCTGTTGCATTGTGAAGAAGTAATGTAAACCCAGATTGCTTCGATAGCTGCCTTCAGCTCGTCCGCCTCGTTGGTTCTGGTGTCTCGTCTTCCCAACGGCTCATAGATCCGTTTGGTTCGGGTCAGAGGATCTTACCGGCCAATCAAGAACAGAAACACTGTGGTCACTGAAGCAGCCTCGGGCATTCGGAAAATAAAATCATCCCTGTACAGCTTCGCAACGGAGGTGAGAATGAAGCGCATCAGAGGTTCCTGGATCTAATGGCACTCCAACCCTTCGCAAAAAGTAGTTTATTCCAGTATACTCTAAGTGCACTAATTTCATACTTCAAATCAGGCAGTGCACTTAGAGTTTACTTATTCTAAACTATATTTCATATACTTAACAATAGTATAGTCAAGTGTACTTGATACTATTTAGTGTTTACCAAAGTATACTTTAGTAAACTTAAATTGTTCCAATTTAGTTCGAAGAAGTATTACTTTAGTAATACTTCAAGTACACTAAAAGTACATTGTTTGGTATACTTTCTAAACTTATACTTAAGTATTTTTAATAGAATTTACTTCAAGTATACTACTTTTTGCTAAGGGAAACCATCACTACCTGAGGAAACATGGATCCAGACTCTCAAACCTAGATTTCCAAATGAAATGCAAAATTGACTTTCATCTGGAAGCAGGTAGTTGAACCATTAAACACGTATCTGGTTTCTTCTGACGATATTGTTCAGACGTGACATTTTAAACCATTGTATCCACTTGTGCTCTGAGAAGGAAAACCTAAGGATATCTAAGGAAAACCAGTTGATTGCATTGACTCTTCAGCAATCCCTCACACAAAGCTTGCTTGTAGCGACAGTGGAAAGGAAAAACTCACTATTAACAGGGAGAAACCTCCAGAAGAACCAGGCTCAGCTCGATCACAGATGGCTGAAAACGATTTTCTGAACCTGAAAAGCACAACTTTTAAAATCTACTGCTAATGCATCTCACATTCTAATATCAGAAACCTCAATATGTCAGCTAAAAAAAAACACACTTTGTTTTTAGAACTAATACATTTACCATTCTAAGTATTTTATAGCATTTTTCCAGTAAAAAGGGACTAAATAAATAAGTCGCTGGGAAGGCTGGGGTTTACCCTCCACCATGAAGGGATGCATCAAAGATCAGGGGATCTATTAAAGCACATCATTGGAAAGTTTAGTGGAAGGAGAAAAGTTTGATAGAAAAATTGGTAGGATTTTGAAGCAAATTGTCACAAGTTGCCTGAATCAGGTCCAGTATGAAGTTTTCACGGTTGGGGACCATTTAATGTGCTGATGTAGATCGACTGGGTCAGATGGAGTCAAAATTGCTTGATTTAAATCTAGAAATAAACACTTAAGTATAAAACTATTTAGTTGATCCGTGAGTTTTTCTATGATCTAGTTTATTGAGATGAAATGTCATCTATAGCCAGCAGAGGTCACTGTTTCCATGTGTGATTACTGCTACTGAGGGAGGGGGGGACACTCTGTGCCTCAACTTGTTTTCAAGATGTATTTAATATTTAGTGTTTTTTCACTTACTCCCTAACCATGCAGTCGCATCTGATGCCTCAGGCAGTACATGGCGCGGCGGCGGCGAAGAAAGACGAGAGGAACGGGAGCGTCCCGTTCCAAGGTGATGGGTTAAATGCAGAGAGATATTTCTCCAATGTGAGAGCAATAAATTTCAATTATTGTATTTCTCTGCGTCATGACTTGATGCTGCGACACCGGCCTCAGTCCACTCCTTGAGAAACTCCTCCTTGCACTTTCTCTTGCCAGACTTCTTTCTTCCACTTAATTTTCTGATATTTTGTTGGATATAAAGCTCCATAAACAACTAGCTTCTTTAGCAACCACCTGTCGCAGCATAACCTCCATTGAATAGTGTCATTAACTGTCCTCTGTCCGGTCATCACTCTGACCCAGAGCACTGCGGGTGTTCATGCATTGAACTTTATTGATTTCACATTGGAGAAATTTACTTCTGCATTTAACTTATCCCCTTGGGGAGCAGCGGGCTGCCATCGTGGGGTGCCCAGGGAGCTAACAGACCCAGAGGGGCAGTCTTCCAAGCTCTATGCCCTAACCATTAGGGCCGCCACTCACCTTATAAGGGTGTTCACAGATTTAGAGTATGGCACCATGAATTCCCAATAATTAAGTATTTCTATGTTCTTGAGTTATATGTGTCCAATAAAAACATGCACCTTCAGGCTTTTGTTACAGTAAAAATCCTCGAACTCGAAGACTTTGATTCACAAGTTTTATTAGTGCTGAAAGTGGAGAAATTCTGGTTCCAGTAGCTTATATAGAGGACAAAGAGTTAAAGCAAGATGCCATTAAAGATAAAAATAAGACAGACAATATAAAAAGAGTGTATATTAGTACAAAAAAGCATAAAAAAAGAAAAAAGTAATGTCCTGAAATGTTTCCCTTAGATATTAAAATATCTGCACAATACAGAGGTAGTAGTTAACTTGGGTTATTGCACTTGCACTGCAGAGATTTACTGATCATATAAATAAGTGAAAATTACACAAGGTACACAGTAGTTATATGTGTTATTGCACAATGAGAGAGAAGAATAATGCACACGAGTGACATTAGGTAATGTTTTGCATAAGATGTCCAAGGGTGCTGACCCTTGACCCTCTTCCTATCACCTCCTTCTTCTTCCAAGTGAGGAGTTGTACTGCTTGATGTCTTGGGGAACAAAGGAGCTCAGCAGTCTGTTGGTCCTGCATTTGGGGAGGAGATTTTATACATTAAAATCTAAGAAGTTGAATTCCGTTTAAAAGCTTGGATGTGTTTGTTTGTTTGTTTGATGGGATATTCACCTTAAAAATGACCATTGTGGTGTTTTTGTGCTTTAAAAAACATATCTAAATTACTGAAATGGGAAACTGATGCAGGAATGAACACCTAGTGAAATCTGGTCAGGTTTTCTTAACTTAAACAAAACAAATAGAGGAATATTAATAAAAAAATAATATTTTCTTTCCCTTTTTCTTGTTTCAAATCTTCTTCCAAAACCGCAACAGCAACTAAATCATCAGATTCAGGGTTCAGATCCAGCTTTGTTTTTTTAGGTGTTTGCATCTGCTTTACCCTTTATGGCCAGCAGAGGTCAGTAAAACCCTGTAGGAAGCACCATTCATGCTCCTCCATGTTCAGCAGTCAACTGGCTGCATGTAAAACTTTAGGGAAACATCATGAGGCTGGCTGACGTTCATGATGGGGGAGTAACTTCAAAACCAGAGATATGCTGCTGCTGGAAATATGTATAAAAATCTCTGACAACAAATTATTATAATTACCTGTTACAGGGAGTAATTCGCTACCATTTAGAAATAAAACGAAGGATTATACTAAAAATACGGAAATTATATAGAAATGTTTTTTTTTTAACTATAAAACGTCACAATGCAAATCTCTAAATTTAAATAATTTAAATAAGCGCGCAAAAGAAAAAAAAATCATTTTTTTAAATGGATTTAAATTTTAAAATCAGGAGTATATCTTTGGTACATTTTTACTGTATTTAAAGCGCTAAGAAGTATTTTTTTTATTATGATTATTTTTAAAGCTGTTTTTTATTCCCCGGAAACCAAAGAAAATGGGAAAAATAAGAAATAAAAATTTCCAATTGCAATCTTATAAGACAGTAAAAAAAAACTGTCTAATAATTTGAGTTGTGTTTTTTTTTTACTACAAGTGCTACTAATAATTATTATAATAATTTGTTTTTGTCATTTATTAGTATTATTTGTACTAAAGCTTTTAAAAAATAAAAGTAAATTGGCAGGAGGTTTGCTCAGCTGCCTCAGTTTCTCTGAAGGCACGGTGTGCGGCCGTGGCCCCGCATGCCAACTGATCCACGCACAGGTCGGCTTCAGAAAAACACCTGAGCCTTTTGTTCGTCTTTATCCTGAGACATAACCCCGCTCACATAGAAACACTCGCTTTTTCTTAAAGAAAAAAAAAGATGTAGGCCTACTACACAGCTTGGATTCATAAGACATGTTTTTTTTTATTTATTTATTTTGTGCTGAAGCTTTGTTGAAGAAGAAAAAAAAATGTTTTTTTTTTATGTATATACATGTATCCAATCTAAGGAGGAAAAAAAGAATAAATGGAACAAGAATTAAAGCAAACAGTGGAGAAATATGTTCCTGATCTAGAAAACATAGTTTAATAGAAGCGAGCAGTTGTGCTTTATTAAAACCAATTAATGCTGTCAGAGCAGAGCGCTCCCTCTCCCTCCTAAAATCAGTTTCTGAGCCTCCCATGCAAACAAGGAGCAAACCTGCAGCTCTCCATGGTTCCAATGAATGAGTTAAATGTCCCGAAGATATTTGCGCGAGCGCGAGGGGGTGCGCGCGCGTGTGCGGGGGGCCTCCTCTCTGGACGAATCCGTTCCGTGTTGCGCGCTCGAGTCCGCCTCTCCGCGCCCCTGCTTCCCCGTTGACGCACTTTTTAAGCGTCTTCCCCCGTCTCCACCTCAAGGCGAGCAGCAGCGGCGGCGGCAGCAGCAGCGACCAATCACCATGCCATTACAGCCTGCAGAGGAAGCTGTTTATGGGGCTGCAGCGCTAATTAGGCTCATGAACTAACAAATCTGCCTGCACCAAGCCGGCCGGGGAAGAAAAAAACTGCGCATCCATGGATTAGTCTGGGAGTAGCTGAGCGCTTTTTATTTTTTCCTGCAAGCTTCCCAACTTATTTCACAGTGAAGAAAACTTTCCCCCCTTTTCTTTGGGTGTGGAGGATTATTTCAAACAGAGGCGCTTTCGACAACTTCGACCTAAGCTGGGGAATCTGGACTATCAGACCATGTTCCAACCCACACCCAAGAGGTGTTTCACGATAGAGTCGTTAGTGGCCAAGGATAATCCGGTACCGGTGTCCCGCTCCGAGGAGCCCATCAGGCCGGCGGCTCTCAGCTATGCAAACTCCGGCCAAATGAACCCGTTCCTCAACGGCTTCCACTCCGGCGGCAGGGGCGTCTACTCGAACCCGGACTTGGTGTTTGCCGAGGCGGTCTCTCACCCGCAGAACTCCGCCGTCTCGGTGCACCCGGTGGCCCCGCCACACGCGCTGGCCGCTCACCCGCTCTCCTCCTCTCACAGTCCGCACCCGCTTTTCGCCAGCCAGCAAAGGGACCCCTCCACCTTCTACCCCTGGTTATTACACAGATATAGGTACCTGGGCCACAGGTTTCAGGGTAAGTCCTCCATCTGGCTCAGCTTTACGCATGACGCACGCCGAGCGGCACTTTTAGGGTTCACTTTTTTTTTTTAACTTATCTATTTAAAAATAAATAAATCTTGACAGCTGAGGAAAAAAAATACACACCCATAAATAATAATCTAAAACACAGCAATTTTTAAAAGCTCGTTTCACCCTAAACAAACCTGTACAGAAGCTATTAAAACAAACAAAAAAAAAGCAAATAGATCTGGTCTGAACTGTTTTCTAAAATGGTAAAACAAATATATAGTTTTATATATATATATATATATAATTTCAGTGTAATAGATTTATTTTTTTTCAATAAATGATTTTAGTTTTGTTTATAATTTTCTCTAATGAGCCTGACGCTTTTTGATATTTTCGGATACTTTATATTTACTTGCTTTTAAGGGTTTGTTTACTTCTTGATAGATTTCTGTTGGTCACACGTGTGTTTATTATTTTCTCTTGCTCCACAGATGTATCTGCTTAGTTTTCTCCCATTATAGAGACAGTTTATCTGTAATAAATTGGCTGAAAGAAATTCAGATTTTATACCTTATAATTCAGATTTTATACCTTATATAGGTAATATAACTAACGATAGAAGTGTTTTTTTCTCCCTGTAGAGTTACATTTCAAAAAACAATAATGTTTTAAATACAACTTTAAAATAAATGGTCTATTTTCAATCCACGATGTCCAAATAATAAAAATGATCCAACACTTCTTTTGTTCATTTACAGATTAGCTCAGGCCTTTTTGCTCTTGTATAAATCTAGATTTTTTTGTTATAAAATGTCACTCAGGCTCCTCGTTTTCTGTTCGGTTTTAGGCAACGAAACGAGTCCCGAGAGTTTCCTTTTGCACAACGCGCTGGCCAGAAAGCCCAAACGAATCCGGACAGCTTTTTCTCCATCGCAGCTCCTGCGGCTCGAACACGCGTTCGAGAAAAACCATTATGTGGTTGGAGCGGAGAGGAAGCAGCTCGCACACAGCCTTAGCCTCACAGAAACTCAGGTAAGAAAGAAAGAAAAATGCTTAATGTGATGAACTCCGCCATGATTTTAGGAAACTTGTTAAATGAACTACAAGCGAGGCGCCTGTTTCTGCTTTTAATTTAACTGCGTGTTTTTGCGTGTGAGTGGAAGGGTGTGTGTGTGACAATCGTTCCAAACATGCAACTTTTTGTCAAGTTTATTTATCCATGTCTCACCTGATTGCTGATGGAGATCATATGAGATGTTTATTATTATTTTCTTTAGTGTGCCACCGTGCGCCATGATGGTTTTTTTTAGTTATTAGATTTTACCGAGACTCCATATTTACGCACGGATTTAAATATGTCTGTTGACATTTAAAAAACAAGAATTTTAAACAATCATTCTCCAAATTGTTTCTGCAAACCGGGGTCCATAAATGCGTGTTGTCAAATGAATAAAGAGATGGGGAGGGGGCTCTCAGGCGGTCATTGTAGGCCCTAACCTCATTTCAGTTGGGTTTGGATTACTTTGTTTTGGGGAGATGGAGGGGGGGGGGGGGGGGGGGGGATAGAGGAGAGAATGTTGCCTTTCAAAATGGAGGGCAAATTAATCAGTTAACGATTTTATTGGATAGTGGACACAAAGAGCGAAGCGCTGCCATGTTTAAGCCGCTGTTGGAGCCCATCAGGCCGCCGTCTTTTGTCCCCTGGAGCTGAGGGGAGAAATGAAGCGTCACCTCTTTCAATTAGCCCTCTGAAGGTTTATTAAACGCACCTCAGCGGCCATTTAGGAGCGACAAAGCAAAGCAGCGGATCATTTATCGATTTAGATGTCGGTATTGATTATTCACAAATCCATTTAGAGGGAGTGTGTGAGCAGCTGATAATAGGCCAATGTTTTTGTTTTTGAGAAATAAATGTTTCTTTAAAGAGTATCTATATTTTTTTGTTTACTTAACTCTTTTTTTTTAAATAATTATTTAATCTAAGCTTGCATTTTTTTTTCTCTTTGCGCCTCTTTATGCATGTTTGTGTTTCCTGTTCCCCTTTTTACGCACGGGCCAATCTCAGGTTTATCTGCTGACACTGATCCGGCTTGTTTTCTTTTCTAACCCTTCTGTCCTTTTCCTCCTCAGGTAAAAGTGTGGTTTCAGAATCGGAGGACGAAGTTCAAGCGGCAGAAGTTGGAGGAGGAGGGTTCGGAGTCTCAGCAGAAGAAAAAAGGCTCGCATCATATAAACCGCTGGAGACTGGCGACCAAACAGGCGAGCCCGGAGGAAATTGATGTCACCTCGGACGATTAAAAAAAGGGGAAAGAAATATCCAAATGGGACTGACTTTCTCAGAACTGTCTGAATGAAGGAGGAAAGGATACAGGATGCGGGGCAGAGACTGGAAGGGGATCGGATGGAGAGAGGAACCGAGGCTGAGGCTGGTCCTGCTGCACGGAGCGGCTCTATTTGGTCCAAGAATCAGCCTCTCAGTCCGTCTACCTGAACCCACCCCCGCTCCACCACTACCAACCCTCACACCTCCACATAATTATCATTTTTATCCAATTCTTATTGGACGTTTGCACTTCAGAAGATTTTTTTTCACACTCAAGAAACCAAAACACCAAACTGCTTTATTTTATTTTTTTTTGTAAAACTTTAAATGCATGGTTTAATATTCCCCCCCGTAGTTCTTTTAATTTGACTAAAGAGGGAAAAAAAAAAGAAAAATAATTTTCTTTTTTTGTTTTTTTTTTACTATTTTCCAACAGAGAGATGTCGTGCTTCTTCCTTTCTACAAAGTGTGCAGTCTTTACTTAATGATTCTCGTGTAAAAGTGATTGTGAAAACATATGAAGTAGCGGTGTTTTCTTTTTTTTTTCCAGACAGAAAAAAAAAACAAACAAAATTTTTAATTATTTTTCTCTAAAAGATGAATCAGAGCGGAGAAGTGAAAAAGGAAGATATCAGGACGTTCCTTCAACCCAAAGCTTTACCAATACCGTGTCGCTCTGCAGCAGGACTCTCAGTGAAGGACTAAAAAAAAAAAAACAGAAAGGGAAAAAAAACAAACAAACTTCTGGCACTGAACGTATTCCATGTACAGAAATGCTACAAAAATTCCTGTTTCTGTTCAAACCCCTTTTACAGAATGTAAATATTTTTTGTGTTTGTGTTAAGTTTGCTACAATTTTAACACAAAGTATACTTCCAAGAAGTATGTAATTGTCAATATTTTGTCAATAAAGTTTTATCAGTATGTTGCGCGTAGTAGAATTGGAGGACTTTTAATTAAACCGCGCAGCCGCAGGTGAGGCCTCCGATCAGGAAGTCGGGAAAAATGCGCAATAAATTTGGCGCAGTCCTTTTTTTTCCACCTCTTTGGAGCAAGGAAGCTGAAGCGCGTCCTCAGACCGACTGCGCTGGTTTTATTTTTCGGGAGCGGCTGCAGAGTCCGCTTCGCTGTAGCTACAAAGAGGCCCCCTGTGCAAGGCTTTTGTGGAAGTGCAAATCAGTTTGGGCAATTATCATGCGGGTAATATGAGGGGGGAAAGGGGATGCATTGCCCAGTGGTCCACTTTAATCTCTTAATCCACGGATCCGAAGAGGAGGGGTGGGTTGGAGGAGAGGGGGGGCGGCTGGCTTGGACATAATTTAGTACAATCTGACGACGCGATAAGGGAAGGTTGCAATGCGCTGCAAAATGGGATCTTTGTCTGAAAAAGTCTCCTATCAGGATGCTGCCTGGGACTCAACTGGAAGCTTTCTTTTTCATTTTCTAAAGCAAGAAAATGTTCATATAAATTAAACAAAACTAAAATTAGGCTTAAAAATATATAAAAAAGTCGGATTATCAGATTTCTTTCCTTATTTTTTAGGGAAAACAAAGTTTAAAGTTTTAATGTTTTGCGTAATTGTTTCATAAATAGAAACGAGTCGCTTTTTTTTTTTTTAGGGACATAAAAGGAAATTCTTAAACGGCCAAAAAGATTATAACAGCAATAAAAATCTAGAGAGAGAACACCATTAGCTTTAGAGAGAGGAAAAAAAAACTAAAAGCTTTATTACAAACCCAGCTTTGAAATAGGGGGGATTAGAGGACTGAAAGGGTCCCACAATAGTTAGAAGAAAAGGTTTCATGCTAATGAGGTTAATGCCCTTTGTATCTCCGGACTCCACAACTTCATTACTCCTATCTCGGGCAACACGGAGCGGCTCAGAGCCTCACAATCCACTCGAGCTTTTCCCCACCCTGCCTATAAAGAAGGATTTGATAGCAGTCCTGTTCAAACTAGATAATTATATCTTTTCAAGTTGGAATTAAGATAAAGAAAGTGCAGTGGAGGCGGTGAGCCTTGATCCGCCGCAAACAAATTTGGCGCACAGCTCCCCTCCCCATCACCTTTGTGCGCCTGTTTGGACACACGGGACCCAGGATAGAGTCCTCATTAGATGGAGTCTGCTCAAATTTGATTAAACATATCTGATTCTCACCTGTTTTTTTTAATTAGGAGGCAGTCGATGAAAAAATAGCAAATTCTGAAGCTATTTTCACTTATTTTTATGTTTTCTAACCTTATATTTAAATGGGGATAAAATATATATTTTAAGGTGATGAAATATTTCAGTTTGTTTAAACAAAAATGGCGACAAATATCTACAGTTCATGAAAACTTAAAAACAAATCAAAATGAAGAGAAAAATCTAAAGTTAAACATGTTCTTAGTGAAACTACACTGGAAAATCTTCTTAATTTAAGTGTATTTATTCATAATTTGAGTAGCTAAATGAGATAGTTTGCCAAAGGAATTAGTATTTTTACTCTTAAATTAAGATAATTAGATAATATGCACTTGAATGCAATTGTGTTTTCTTATTTTAAGTGTAAATTGTTTTGTTTTATTGGCAAAATGTCTCTTTTACCTCCTGAATACAAGAAGAAACGCGCTTATATTAAGAAAAAATTACTTATCTAGCTTTTGATTTTTTTTAACGGGGTTAAGATGAATCCAAGCAAACTTCAACTCAAGGAAACTCCTCAAAATAAGAATAAAAATAGAAAAGTTTTTACCAAGAATAATAAAAATAAAAAACTGGAATCAATATAAAACATTTTTTTATTTCTAAATGTCCAAATAGGGACCAAGAAAAATCTATAATGTACCTTTTCCATCTCCCGAGTTTTATTTTATTTTCTCTCCAATTTAAGCTTCAATCTACAGTAATAATTAAGCAATACAGAAATCAGTCATTTTGAGTTATTTATATAAAATAAATGTTTTTTATTTTTTATTCCAAAAGTGGGTTCCAAGTTTTCACCCATCAAATAACAACAAAAACAATAAATCATACCATGTTTTTATTTTAAATGTCAGGATAAGTAACTTTTTTAATTTACGGAAAATCTTTTTCTTTTTTAAATCAGCTTAATACATTATATAAAAGAGGTTTTTATTGTTAGGGTTGCGTAAATCTTTAATTCTTGAACGTTTTTTACTCTTAAAAATAAATAAATAGAGATCAGGAAATGTTTTATTTCTTTGAGCGTAATTCTGGTATAAAAATGATCTAGATGGAACAGAAATGAAAGTGGAGTTTTTTGGTGGAGGTCCCACTCCCACGGGCTCGACCTTTGGTGATCCTTAACTCCCCGCACAGCATCCCGGTGTTATCCCCTCATCACCTCACCTCCTTTGGACATTTTGGAGCTGAAAAAGGCCCGCTGCATTAAACATTTAGTCCGCCATGTGAAATGATTATCCGTTCCAGAAAAGAGTAGTCGGGTCCTATCAAGTGACCCCACTGACCCAAAACCTCTAATCTGCAATTAGTAGGTATAATTACGTCCGCTGACACTGCTAATGTGAATAGTAGCCAAAGGAGGAATATAGGCGGAAGACAGAGCTGGTATCAGAGCTGGAAGTCAATAATTGATCGAGGTGAAGTCGCTTTAAGATCGGAGAAGTGGCTTTTCAAAGGCTGGCTTTAGGGACTTTAGTCAACATGCGCTCCATGGAGCGAACCTTTCTGGTTTTATCCCACTGATCCCATCAGTTAGGGGATCTAATTGAAGGGTGGCACCTGCAGGCCGGCCTGTCACCATCACAAAGACACGTCAGGTCTAACCTGATCTGTCCTGTTTCACAAATTGTCTCTGAAATAGATCCATGAAAGGGGAGATTCCTCCCCATACAGCTCCTCTGGCCCTGACATAAGGTGCAGCGACAAATATACAAGCCTAATGAGCAATTACCGTCCAATCACTCTCCAAATAGCTTACATAATAATGATTAAACATCGCAGCTTCGGATTCAGTTTCCCCCTCTTTATTATTAACAACGCAGGGAGGGGCGCCGGAGGCTGCGCGATGCGCGCTCATGATTATGTTTTCCAAACGCAGCAACTTCTTCCACTTTAACATCGGCTGCAGTCAGCACTTATAAGAAACTCTGTCTGACATGAACTCATCTGCGCAGATGCAAAACGGCACATAGATGGATGTAGTATCTGTTTATTCCATGTTGGATTAGCAGGAATTCCCAATTTAAATGCGCGAGGATGAGGATGTTTTACGCACGGCGGCCTGCTGCGTTCAATGACCTGGAAAAAAATAAGTAGAGGTTCATTTAATGTGTTTAACAGCAAATCAGAACAAAAATACACGTAAATGAGTAAAACTGAAGCATGTTATTCAAAAAAATAAACAATTAATTGCTGATTTATTTACAGTCTTTGGCTAAAACATGTTCAGCTTCAGTGTTTTCAGTCCTGCTTTGAACCAGCAGCTGCTGGACATTTTATTTTCAGGGAGATGGTTTTAAAGCTGAAACAAAACATCTTCTTCTGTTGTGGTTCTGGAGACTCTGAGGGGTCATAAAGTGTTCATACCAGACGTGCAACTCTGAGGCATATCTAAGTCCAAGACCATTCAGTATGCACCATCAACTCGGGTTAAACAATCTATCATTTACAAAGAGGGAGCCAGTGGTTTGAGCGCCGGTATGATCCAATTTCCTGCTGCTGGTCAGGATTAATGCGCTTCCTGTACAATAAAAAAATATGAGTGTGTTATCTTCAAACGCAAATGTAAATAAAATCACATCAAGCTGTTTTAATAACCCATTAGAATGAATGAACTATGACAGTAAATATGATTCTTATTAGACCAACAATAACAGTGAGGAGTTTACTGAAAAATAACCCCAAACTGTTAGAATATAGTGTAAAAAATGACTTTAATCAACATGTTTGAGTAGAAATGATTAGTTCACAGTGAAAAAAAAAGGTACTTTAGTAAATTAGAAAAATTACAGAGAATAAATAAATGTTCTTGCAGAGCAAAAGTGGGTCAGTTTGAAAGGTTTTCACAAACTGATGAATTATTGATCCCAATATCTTCTATTGATAAAGCACATTTGTTTAACCAAAGGGCGATACAGTACAAAACCAGGTCGAACTAAAGCACTAAACTTTCAAATATATTGAAATTCATATTTCATTTATCCTTTTTAGCACTAAATATTTGAACAAAAAGTTGTTTTTAATCATCAGGCTAAAGGGATATTTTAAAAATAACTCATTCATCAATTTAAGTACCTTTATATTTGCAAAACCTCAAATCAGTTCAAATGTTGTAAATGTTTTCTGAAAAACAGGCATTTAAACTGTTTAAATATTTCAAAGGGAGACGTCAGAGGGAGCAGGAGTTTCATAGAGACCAGTACAGCCGAGCAAGCCTGCTGTTTTTAAAGTACGAATGTCTTTTGGTGTATTTTCTGTACTGCTGCAAGAATTCATCTCTGGCATTTTGAAGAAAACACAGTTTCCAAAAAGTTTCCAGATAATTTGTCAGTAATTAGACCTGGCAATAGAGGAGAAGAAGTGAACAGCTTTCATATTAAAGTATGAAACCAGCAGATATTATTTGCAGTAATGGTAAAAAATAAACATCATGCAGTCCAGTCAAACCATTGGTCCCACTTTGGTTCTAGCAGCATCACAGCTGGTAAAAATGCTCTGCTACTTCAAAGAGCAAAAAAATAATTTAAATTTCTGCCTTTATTCCTGCTGAATAAAACTTGGTTAGAGTAGCTAATGCCACATGGTTTCCTTATTTACTATATAAAATGTGTTATATTGAAAACAACCACAATTTAATTTCTACACTGCAAAAACGATCTAGAAATAAGTAAACATTTCTTGAATTAAGTGTATTCACCCTTAATTTGAGCAGGTTAATGAGATAGTTTGCCAATGGAATGTGTAATTTTACTCTTAAAATAAGATAATTAGATAATATGCACTTGAAATAAGACGATGCAACCGTATGTTTTCATATTTTAAGTGTTAATTGTCTTGTTCCATTGGCAAAATGTCTCTTTTACCTCCTCAATTCAAGAAAAAATGCACTTACTTTAAGAAAAAATGACTTATCTAGATTTAGATTTTTTGCTGTGTACTTTGAGTTTTTAAAATAGTAATAATAAAAAGATAAAACTTAAGGTAAAAAGACACTATTTCTTAATGGTAAGATGATATTTTTTTGAAAAAAAAAAAAAAGGTTTAAAAAAGGCACAAAGTAATGACAGAAAAATACCGCTTTAGAATCTTGGTGACAATTATTGTATGAAGAGAAAAACAAAAAAGAATAGTCGCTAAAAAAAGCTGTTTTTTTTTAAATATCCTTATTTAAAAACAAGTCATTTCAACCCTATAATGCCAAATGTATCTGTTTTATTACATACGGTTTCTGAAATGTTTTGCGTCTGACACCTTTTGCATAATTTAATGGTAGAAACTTTGCTCAAAATGTTATTGTACACAATCAGATATACCTGATAATAGAGGGCAGAAGACTACACAAAAAAATAATCTTGACTTATCGCATAGTAATAAATTATTAATATCAAAAATTTATTTCTGTTTTTTCTTTTTACATATTTTGTTAAAAGGGCAAATAAGGAATTCAAACCAAAAAAAGGTAATTTTCTGTTTTGTTTTATTCTTGGATCGGGCTTTAAAGGGTTAAAGCCATAAAGAGTCACAGCTAACAGAAAAAAAAGCATCAAGCATTAAAAAAACGTCTAATGTACAGTTTTTATATATATATATATAAGCAACAATTGATGGCAAAATACGCCATCTGCCCTGTTTGTGCATTTCATTGAGAGCTTAATGTATTACCCATTAGATTAGGAAAACTGCTGTGTTGGTATTTCTCACTTCAGCAGCAGTGGACGGCTTTTCTAAACAATCATGAGCTGAAAGAGATCAAATTCAACCAGGAATATAAATACTGTGGTTCTACTTTAACATCTGAAGACAATCTTCATGTTTTTTTTTACCATCGTTGGCATCCATCAAGGTCAGTGGATCATCAGAGTCAACTTTTAGCCCTAACGATTAAGGCTGAACCTCTTGCTGTTGCAACGTTCCCACTGCGTGATCTTTGTCGGGTTCTTCTCCATCTCAGATCCTCCAGGGATCAATTCAGTCGGAATAAATAAAAACGCATCAGAAGGGAATCTGCAACCAGTCCTCTGTTCTGGCCTCTCTTCACTAAACCCAGTAGATCACAGCAGAACTTTCCTGTTTGGGCCAATCCCTGTTATTTAAACTGTTCTCTACAACCTCCTGTGACATCAGGAGATCCAGATGTTCACTCAGCAGATATCAGTTTTTTTTTTTGTTTTTGGCAGACCTTCTAGATCATTTATATTTGTGTTGAATTCTTCTGTGAAGATTCAGGTTTCAAAACAAGGCCATTGTTTTGAAACGGAAGATCTACTTTGAGCTTTTCTGGGTGGTTTGGGTTTAGTAGGTTGGTCCATCAGCCGCAGGGTCACAGCTCTGCTCCACCCTTCCCTCCGCAGTCGTCAGAGATTGTGATTTGGTTTGTGGAATTTTGCCAGGTACATTTATGAACCAATTTGTACTCAAACATCTTGTTCATTAAAGACGCCCCTCGCCTGGCAGAAGAATCCAACAACAGGACAAGCGGAAGGGGAGGTGCTTCCTCCCACCTCAGTAGGGGACAGCAGCGGGGCCCACATAGGATCTTACTCTCTTCCCACCAATCCTATGACGTTCCAGGCAGCCAGAAAAAGAAGCGAAGCTGGGAATTCTCAGTGCCAGCTTTTAGGTTGCTCACTTACTGCCCCCAGCCTCCCAGAAGGCACTGGGCTCACATGAAGGCTTCCAGTTACCGTATCAGTCTGAGCGTCAGGATGCACCTCAGTCTGACCCCCTACCCAGAAGCACCTAACATGGGCGGGAACCCCAGAGACGATAATCAGGGTCCTTAAACCCCTCCAACACATTATTGGGGTGATTCTGCAAAGGAGGCCTGGATAAAAAAATGTAATGTGAGATAAGTTAGTATATCTATTTACTTTTTGACTGTTTTAATGTTAATAAAACATACCCCATTGAGCACCAATTCAATTCCTCAGTTATCAGAGAATAATTCAACGTTTAAGTATTAATACCCACTAAAATCAGAGGCTCTTTCACACCAATTCAGACTTCCAAATGTAGGTTTAAGAGCTCCGTTGCTTATGTTGACAGAGGTCACCTCATGTCACAGAGTTAGCAGACATAAGGTGTCTGCCTGAACCCGGCCCTGCACCAACCAAAACCGTCCAGACACTTTTAGGGTCCTCGTTAGCTGCTTTCCTTCTGCAAACATCTCCCCTCGCTGCATTAATATTCCTGTGACCCACTGCAATCCTGTGAGATGCCTTGTGTTTATTTTCTTTAATGATACTGCAGCAATTTGGGGCTGTAATTTGCTGCACCCTCATTTGCATATAAGTGTTTCCCCCCTATATTCCAGCTCTGAGGGGAGTAATTGCCGACCCCAGCCAACCGGCACCACCAGCACCACCTCCCCTGAAGCTCAAACCGCCCAACATTTTATAGGTTGGATCTGCAACCAGCATTCCCTCTCTGCACGCTAATGTGTACCACATGGTGGACTGTACACCTGATAAAATACCTCAGGGGCTCTGCAGTTTGGAAAATCCTCAATTCGCCCTCTAAATAAAACAAACAATGGCCTCGCTAAATATATAACATATGCCGGCTGAATTATTTTTATTCTTTTTTTTTTGTGTCTGTTGACCTCTGAGTCCCCTTGCTGCTCATCCTCATCGTCATCATCACTGAGCTGTTTGCAGGAAAGTGTCAGGGTTCAATAACAGCAGTTTATGAGCTGCTTTTAGGTATGATTACACCCTGTTCCCATTCTGCATACTCTCTGATGTTCGTCTCATTGTGGCTTAAATCTGAGCTGGAATGTGAACAATAGGTGGTGAGGTTTTGTTGAGCAGACAGGTGAAATGATGGACACCTGTTCCTCTGCCCTGAGCTTCACTGTGTCTCCCCCTCTTGGTGACTGCATGGCAGCAGAGTCTGGCCCCTCTAAAAACATGAAATATAAAGCTTCCTCTGGCTGAGTCTGACAGCATGTTGACAGTTGAGCATCAGGAAAGTGCATCACATGAAGTCCTTGTTTTAGAAACAATAAATGGTGATTGGTAAATAGCTTTTTTTTTGCTGCTTCTCTAGTTTTAAAATGCTATATTTTGATAACCTGACTCCGCCAGATGGATTTGCTCCGCATATCCATCTGGAAACCTTCCATTGAAGTAATTTTGGGAAAGGGGCGAAAATACTGGTTAGCTGATTGGCGTATGTTGGTGATAGACGGGCCAAATAAACCAATCAGATCAACGAAGCATATGGTGTACTAACAGAGCGACGACGAAGAGGAGCCAATTGATAGATCAAACTCTTGCCGAAACCAGTCGGGAGAAGAGCAAAAACAGCTTTTCCTCTGAGAAAAGCCTCCAGAGCAGTGTTTTGCTCTTCTTTCAGTGAAGAAATACTCTGTAATTCCGATAAAACTTGCTCGATAGCCACGCTGACGCTAGTTTCATCGGCTGAAGCCGTCATGTTCTTTAGACTGAACTGTCGCGCTTCTCGTTGCGTCACACCTCAACCCGCCTCAAAGCCAACGCTGATTGGACGTTCGTTTGGTGAACGGCTCCAAATTTTCTGTAACGGAGAGTCTCCAGACTGATCTGCGAGTGAAAACTTGAAAGCTCGCGAGATCAGGAAGGTCTCACGAGGCTCATGTTTTGATATTGCGTGGCAATAACTTTATATTAAGACCTGAGTGACTAGTTGCATCTTCTAAAGCCGGAAGGAACTGTTCTCATACAACAAATCATTGTTTAGAAGATTTAAAGCTCGACTTCTGCTTAAGATTTTTCTTAATTTACATAGAAAACCCTTGAAAGAACAGACGACATTTGATTTTATGTTTTCTGATTAAAACTACCTGATTTTTCTCCAAAAACTTTCTCCTTTTTTAAATATTTCTTGACTCCATGAACTGTAGCATTGCTCACAGGCATGTAGGATCCCACATTCTCCACTGTACACAGCAGGAAAAAAAGCAGAGCTTTCCCATATTTATCTTTGGTTTCATGCTGACCTACCTGCAGCATCAAACTGGGAAGCTCAGTTTTATTCTCATCGACCTGCGGCACACAGTTCCAATTGAATTCTTAGCTGAGTTTACTGAACTCCAAATGTTGATGTTTGTGATGGTAGGTGAGGATTGGCCTGTTTTAACCTCATCAGCCAGTTAGTGTGAAATCTAAAGGATGCGCCTTACCATCCTCCCTACTTTGGGTGGGGTCTGGATTCCTTTCAAGCCTTCTTTAGCGCAGTAAACTTCTTAACTACTGTTTAGATGCAGATATTTGCCACTTCTTGCATGAAGCGGCTGTTTTTGCAGCCATTTACTTGATGTTCATTATTCATCAGCCAAATTTACACGCTGTGCATCCATTATGAAGAGTATTTAACAGGAACGGGCCTCCGGTTCACAGTAAATTTTCACTTTAGGGAAACAGTATGTGATGGCTGACTAAAGGTTATTGCACACTGTGATCAACCCTAAACCGTTAAACAGTAAAATAAAAACTGAATGGTTCAGTTATGTTTTTTTCTATAGATTTTAAAGGAAAAGTCAACTCACATTCAGAATGAATGAAAGTCCTTTAAGTAAGAAATTATTACATACTTTTCAATAAATGATCAGTGTTTTTAATTCAGAGTAATTTTCATGTGAATGTGTTTTACTGGAGGCATCCATGTTTGTCAAAGAACACTACTGCCACCTACTGGTTAGTGACGTCAAGGTGCGGTATCGGCTGTTGATCAAGTCCCAGTGCTGTATCTGCTGTTTGTCACAACGCGCTATTATCCAAGTCATCTTGAAAACATTCTTCTTCCAAATGTTGGCTACATATTACGGGTTTTTTCTCTGGCCAGAAGTTCGATGGCAAATCCTCCCTCTTCAAGTTGGTGATCCAACGACCAACCCGTCCGTGGAGGATCAGGAACCAGAAAGTCTAAATAACTATTTTTTTTTCACTTTTACCCAATGTATTGTATCATCCAGCTGCCATGCACGTGGGCATTGTCAGTTTCACTATAGCTCTGGTGAATTTCCATGGTGAAGTTCTCTGGAAATCTTCAATAATTGTTGTTGATTGCAGCTGATTGCACCGTGACGTCACTGCTGGAAGATGGCAGGAGGGAGATGTTACTATATTTGGAAGAAAATGGCTGCTCCGGGACTCACAACAAAAAATATTGTTTTTTGTTCATTAAATCACTGCGAGCATATTAGTTTCGTGTAAAAATAATGATCCATTGAATATTCCTTGGAAAAGAAACTTTCTTTAATTTTAAACAAAACTCATATTTCACCTTTTTTGTGTCATGGATTAGTCATGGATTGAAAATAAGTATTTATTTTCATTTCTTTCGCAGGTTTCTAACCTTTCAAACCACTTTAATAGATATTAACATATAAATAAACGTTGAATATTTCAGTTTGTTTTGGAAACTCCTGGGATTCTAGCTGCTCAAAGCTCCGCCTCTTGATGCGGCACTTTTACCAGCTCAAACATTTCTACCAACACTTGAAGTTCTCTGGTCAGCGCTGTCATGTTTCTTTCTTTTCTTCAAGATGATTCTGACATGACAATGTCTGACTGCAATGTGTTTTTTTTTGTATTGCCATATGCTTTGTGGGTGGGTGATGGAGGCTATCAATGCATTTTCTAGTTTTACTACCGGAAACTGCAATCCAACGGATCAGTCTGTGGGTTTGTTCCAAAGAAACTATCCTGCCTGTGGCTGAGAACACTAAAGAGGATGATGAGCACAAACATCCAACTGCAGACATGGTTTTGTATTGTGAGCTTTGAAGCTGTAACCTCAGCCCAAGCTCATGTGCAGAATATGAGATTTCTTTCTCTTTTCCCGTCAGCAGCAGATGTTCCTGAATTAAAAGTCTTCAAAACGGTGCAGCCATGTGTTTGAAACAGGAGGAAAAATGGCGCGCTGAAGTGTCTGACATCTATATCCTGACGTGTTAAAACAATACAGGGAGAGAACAGAAGGTTCGGTTATTTGATGTGAAGTCGAACGTGGGGCTCTGAGAGTCGACGGCATCGTAAATGATTGGTGGAGGTAATTCAGGTTGTGACATTCATTACGGGCAAATGAACAACTTAGCAGCTCCACAGAGAAACTAACCCAAATTACACCTGCCGATCATTCACTCATAATGTTCCTTCTCTGCACCTCAAAGCTTAACCATTGCAGGACAGAGATGGTGACACCGTCTACAGCGGAGCTTCAGATATAATTCGATTCCTTCTAAGAGTCCTGCGCCTTCTAAGGATGACTTAAAGGCCGCCAAATGCATTCAACTTACAAAAACAAGTTTAGAAAAATACGTTTAATGTGCTTGGCATATTTTCTCTTTCAGATAAAAGCCTTGGTGATAAACTCCATGTTTAGCACTCGTTTTTTTTATGTAACTGTTTGCAAAATCATTGGGCATCCTTCCAGTTTGTAGTTTTGACAGCACTGGATTTTCCGAAGGTTATAGCGTACAGAAGGAAGGATCTAAGGCTGTTTCTCTCTTTTAGGGGGAGTGGCGGCCGAGTGGTTATACGTAGCATTGTGCTTTGAATCCAGAGGTTCTGAGTTTGAGCCCCACTCCAACTAGCCTCGTGAGACCGTCTTTCAGTCTGGCTACTTTCCGTTAAAGAAAATTTGGAGCCGTTCACCAAACGAACGTCCAATCAGCGTTGGCTTTGAGGCGGGTTGAGGTGTGACGCAACGAGAAGCGCAACAGTTCAGTCTAAAGAACATGGCGGCTCCTTCTTTTGGAATATGGACCGGGCACCTGAAATTTTGCCTTTTATTCGCAAATTATCTTTAGATAAATGGCAAATATCCTTTGCCGGCATGTTGCTGATTTGCTGAGCTAACGAGCCTTTACCTGCAGCAGCAAGAGTAGCCTGGCTTGTGATTGTGTTTTCGTCGTCGTTCTGTTAGTACGTCATATGCTTCGTTGATCTGATTGGTTTATTTGGCCCGTCTATCACCAACATAGGCCAATCAGCTAACCAGTATTTTCGCCCCTTACCAAAATTACTTCAACGGAAGGTTTCCAGATGGATATGCGGAGCAAATCCAGCAAATCCATCGGGCGGAGTCAGGTTACACTCCAACAGACTGCCAGTCTGGATGCCCAAAGCCCCTAAACCCCTACACAGCTCCCCAGGCACTGCATAGTGGCAACCCACTGCTCCCTGAGAGGCTGAGTTAAATGCAGAGAGTAAATTTAAAGGGTAGTGTTGGCCTAGTGGTTACAGCAGTACGCTTTTTGCTCTGAAGAGGTTGCAAGTACCCAGTTTGATCGCCACAGACTCCACCCTGGGTTCCTGAACCAGACCCCTAACCCCGATTGCTCCCCGGGCGCCACACAATGGCAGCCCACTGCTCCCCAAGGGGATGGGTTAAATGCGGAGTTAACTTCTCTAATGTGAGATCAATAAACTACAATTATTATTATACTCTCCTTATTTTAGCTAAGTTTAAAATTCTTCTATTGATTTTATTTCTGCAGAATAAGAGTGTCGTGGAAATGGGCTCGTTTTTATGTCTGGTTTGACATTCCCTGATGAGTATAATGCCCGCAGCATTATACATCCTCAGACATACTTAACAACGGTCATGAGGACCTTTTTTCCCCCCAAAACATTCATCCTCTATTTTCCTTGTAGAGATAATTTAATTCAGTTCTATTCAATCAATCATAGTTTTTTTCAGTGGGTTGTCATAGATGTTCATATAGGAAAGGATCTTCTGTAGCTGTCTGCCTTATAGCAAATATGGAGAAGCCTCTGACTGAAGACTCTCTGTTGTTTAACAGTGCAATGAAGAGGATGCTCACTATTGTCCATAATTTTCTTCCCTTTATGAAAAATTCCTCTTTGTAAAATCAAAGATTTCAGTTTCTAGAAGAGGTTCTCCTGGAGGAAACTCCCATTTTAAAGAGCAGCTTAGAGAACAGCCATCTGTTTCATGTCATATTTATACCTCAGGGAAATAAGAAGTCATGCGTTACTTATGTAAACATTTCCTACTCCAATGGGCAATTTCTTTGTTTACTTTACTTGAAGTGATAATCAGTTTTCTGCCTTTTTAAAAAAACAGTGAGACTTTTTTACCAACTGAAAAATCTTCTCACAAAATAATTTTAGTAAAAAAACTGATTTGAAAAGGACTTTATTTACAAGCTTTGTATTTACAAAGAATGCCAATAGTTGTTGACATTGCTGATGTCTGGTCCCAAAAATATTCCCACAACCTGAATTAATTAATAATCAAATAAATGTAAATCTTTTCCTTTTGGGATGTTATCATCGGTCCTTTAAGTTAGGAAATTGACAATGTTCCACTGCCTTTCTAATCAGCAAACTTGTGAGATTGAGTGAAATTATGCTGCTGCAATAAAAGGTCCACTTATATTACACATCCTTACCAGGGCTGCCAATAAGTCTGAAGGTGCTGAATCTTGAGGATGGATGATTTAAGGAGGAAGCCGTGCTTCTTTCCCACCAAGCAGCTTTGAAGTCTGACCAGAGATGGTTAAAACCTCTCTAACATGGACATTTGTGCAGCACTCCATTATGCATTAGTGCTCAGTGCTTCACCTGGCCCTAACTGGTGCTAACTCTCACCAGTCCACCATATAATTGCATGTAGTGTGAACTTATGAACATTAAATGCATGCAATCCACAGAAATGAGTGGCAGTTGGCTTTGAAGCTGTGCGCCGTGTGATGGTCCACACCAGCTTGCCGCACCTTCTGAAATGAATAATTCTGAGCTGTAAGCAGCAGGCCTGTTAAAACAGGTGCAGTCGCTGAAGCTGGGATACGTTAACCAGGTAATGTGTCTCTTCCCAAGACAAATTACCGCTTAACTCAAAAGCCACAGCACACATTCCGGTTGCAGCGTCCATCCTTCTCTTGTCGGCTGTCCTGCGTGTTTCTAAGTGAGGTATAATGGTAGCAGGGTGTGTAAGTGCTGCAGGTTATTTTGTGTTTGGAAGTGAGGACATGGCGAATCAGAACACTTCACACATGAAAGGCAGCAGCAGGTCAATTTAATTCTCTGTGCCTCTCTTAGCCGGAATCTTGCAGTCCTTTTAGAGTGACTGCAGAGACTAGTTAAAAGGTGTCTGATTCTCACCATGAATCTAATTAGATCTCTGACTAAGGTCCTAACATCTTTGAAAAAAAGAAGAAATGCATGGAGGCATACGGTCCTAAAGCACACAGACACACATACACACACCTCCGATGCACCTTGGCCTGAGCTGCACCCTGCTCGCTCCTTTTTTGGGAGGAAAACAAAGTCCTGCAGGCTAATGAAGTCTGTAATTAAGGAGATTCTGTCAGGCTGAATGAGTAATTAGGACGAGGTTTCTCAGGGGTGTTAATGGTGGTCAGGCTCAGCGGAGCAGCGGCTGCACGGACGCCCAAAGAGAAAAGGCTTCCATACCTCAGGAAATACAACACAATCAAGTCGATCTGTTTTATTTTATCTTCAAATATACTCTATTTTGATTAAAGACAATTTTAAAGAAATATCAAAGTGAGTAAATGCATTTTAATTCAGCATGAAAAGGCTGTTTTTTTTTAATGACTCTGTTTATAAAACAAAAACTTATTTTGTTAAAGCTACAGTGTGTAATAATTACAGGGATATAAAGTCAGAAATTTAACATATTATACATAACTATGTTATTTATCATCACCTACGAGCTCAGCCTTTTAACCATAATATTTGCGTTGCCTTAGAATTCGTTATTTATAATTACATAGGAGCGGGTCTCGCAGCCATGGGGGCAGACATCTTTGCGCTACGGCAAGCGCAGAGGCAACAAACTAGCGATTGCGAGATCTCCCATTACGCTCGAAAATAACTACGGCAAGTTGAGAGAGATTAACTGAGACGGTACTGAACAGTAGATGGCAGTATTATGCCTGAGAAGCGTTTAGTCTGCCTGAAACCAAAGAAGAAGAAGAAGCAGGTATACTGCGCCTCAGTAACAAGAAAGGTGAACAAGGCGGCAGGGCGTGAGTGACTTTGCAAACTGTTTGGCACTGTGTGGCCAAACATCAGACGAATGGAGGATCATGCCTACTCTGTATCACAACGAAAAGCGGCGGACACCGAACCCCCGTCATCTAAGAAGCGGAAACACGACGAGAATAAACGCAAGCGTGAGAAGAAACGGCAAAAAACACGGATCAACATTGGCACGGCATTTACACGATGGAAGTCACTGATGGAGGAAAAAGGTTTTCAAAGTGACACTCAAGTTGCCAGTTTTCTCTTGGACAGGTAATTAATCCTACACACACAATTGTCTAATATCACTGCAGTTTTTGGAGTACAGGATGCTCAGACCTGTCTAAAACAATAACATGCTGCGTGATGATGCTGTTACTCTCCAGTATACTTATTCAGCAACGTCCCTGACGTTTCACAGGTAATGATTCAGTAATTTTCTGTAAAATAATTTTCTGGATATATACCTCGGTTACTTCTCTCCGGCTCCTTTGGAGATCTTCAAGCCTTTCCTCCTCTGCTCTAGTCACCCCGCTGGCTCCCCTCTCTCGCCTGGCCCTAGCTGCACGCCCTCGCCCTCTTCCTCTCCCTCATCCTCGCCTTGTAACCCCCGTGCCACAAACAAGACTTGGACTCTGTAAACGGGGAATATATATTCTTCTAGCGAACACAATCTCGCTGTTAAACTAATGACTACAATTCCTTCGTCTGTTTATATCACCATGCAAAGCAGCTCACCAAAACGTCACAACGACGTAGAAAAAATAACGGGTATATTTATTATCTAAAGTCTACACAGACTAATGAAATACTATCTGTAAAATTATCTATGTAAACAAACCTCATCACTTGAGAAGGTAGGTGATTCCGACGTCGTGGAAGACATTTTGTCCCGTAACGCTCGCCGTACTGTTGGGGGGGAGAAGCGGTGGGGGGGAGATGTTCATGTTGCTGCGGTCTGCAGTCTGGACGTTAGATGTCGCTGAAAATTACACACTGTAGCTTTAAATTAAAAGAAACCAAAGATTTTCGTAATGAATTCCTGACTTGAAGAATCAGGAAATCTTCTAAATAAAACCCCCAAAACAAAACAGGTAAACTGTAAATTCGCATAGTATTTCCAAGGTATAAAACATGTTAACACTTTAGTAAATAAACCTCTTCCTGTAGTTCTCCACTGGATTTAAATCAGTCATTCTAAAAAATCAAGTTTCAAGGGTCACCATGGTTTACTCTTCATATTCAGATCTTCAGATTTCAAAAGTAGCAGCTAGCATCCCTGCTGACCTTGCTATCGTGGTCAGAGGCTGTTCAGGCCGGAGCTACACACCCAAGCTAACACTGTGAGACGGATCCTGCCCCCAGGCTGTCTCTTTGTTGAACTCTATGAACGCCTCACAGCCAGCTGGGCAGCTTCTTGCTTGTTTGCGCATGCGACTTTCAGCATGACAGATTTAGAGAAGAAATACCAAATATTTTAATGTTTCTGTGCTGCGCAGAGAAAATTAATAACATTTACTGTCTTTACAGAATACTTTTATTACATTAATATATGTCCAAAGATTTTATTCCTATTTTGTAAAAGTTAAAAAGAACAATTCGATACAGTTTAAAAACTCCAAAAGTTTGTTTTTTCAGCATAGTCAGAAAATTTGATAGAGTAATTATGATCTTTTGCACTATTAAAACCTGCCTTTGCTATTTTATTATGTACAAATAATAAAATATGGTCTGCAAACTAGTTATTCTGCATTCATTCAGTTTTTTTCCCCGTTTTTTATTTATTTTTGTTGTTTTATCCCTTCTGTCTTCATCATGATGTGAGCAATAGAAATAAGTTTTTTTTTTGTGCTCAGTAACGTTCAAAATAAGATCCTTATTTTCCAAGTCTTTTATAAACATTCTAACTGATCCTAATGATCAAACATTCAATTTATTATTCAGATTGGTGAAAATAGCACATGCTGTCCAAGGAAACCCAGCAGACTGGATTGAGCCTGTAGATGTGTTTTAATCAATGTTTTTTATGCTCCTTTTGAGGAATTGCATAAGAAGAGCTTGATGGAAAAAATTTAGTTTCAACGTATTACATTTCACAGAAAGTCTTTCACTCTCTTCAGGAAGCTTTTTGTCAGGTATTGTTGCTAAAACTAGAAAATAGTATAAAGTTTCTACAACTTGCTTTATTCCAGCACATCTAATACAATCTTGGTCCATTACTGATCTGTGGTTCGCATGAAATCCCCAAATCTACTTCCTGTTTATTCCAGCCAAGCCTAATGTCAACATATGACGACATTATGGTTTTAAAGGCTGATAAATTTGCTCCTTGGAAACAGGTCTAATTCAGTATTTTCTTATGTTCAACTATTCAGAACTAACATTACGATTGAACAGAAACGACTGTCTTGTCGTGGCAGTTGAGGTTCGATTTCCATGTATTATTGACGTGAAGCAGTCCTTTATACAGAGCATGCATTGGGTGAAGGTGGAAAGGAAAACTAGCCTTTGAACAGCAACTGTTTTTCAGCAGAAGTTGGTATTATTCCTCCTTATCATAAGAGGATGGTCAGATTTGCTGGTTGCATGGCTCCGCATACTTTCTTGCATCTCATTTTCTTTTGATTTTGATTGATTGTTTATTGATCTTCCTTAATTGATTGATTGATTGACTTTATGGATCTCACAGTGGAGAAATTTACTCGTTACATCAGCTCAAATAGTCAAAGGAGAAGAAGAATGTGCCAAAGGAAGAAAAAGGTGCATTGGACATACAGTCCACATATGACAGCTTTTTTTTTTTTTTTATAGTAGTATATTTTTGTAGTAGTATACTTTGTCAATGAGTGGATGCAATAGACTGGTTTTCCTTAGATAGAAAACTTTGAATCAATTTGACTGGATGAGCTGGTGAACTTTAAAGTGCCTTGAGATGACATGTGTTGTGAATTGTTTCTATGGAAATAAACTGAATTGAACTGAATAGTAGGAGTATTATACAGGGTTATTGTACAGGGTATTTATATAGATGGATATTTAAATATATATATATATATATATATATATATATTACATTTTGATTTAATACAAAATAGTATGTAGAAAAATGTTTTCTTTTTCTTCCCTATTTCCTAAAAAATATTAGTTGTTGTACTATTTGAATCCTTCAACCTAAAAATAAACTGATACTTACTCAGAAATACGCTTATGTACATAATTTCACATACCTTTGAATATAAACGCTTTCTGACATGGGTGTAAATCTAAACTGACGCATGTACAAAAGCTCTCCCAGAAAAGAAATTGCATCTTGTGTAGCATTGTTATTTTCCTTTAGAAATTAATGCAGAACATTTGCAGCGTTGTCAATGATCAGAAACACATGGCAGTAGACGTTGAAACTGTTTAAGATGTCCTTCTAGCTTGTGCTTTCAGATAATGTTTATACATCTTAACAGGAAACATGGCTGCATCTTCAACGTGGCTAATTCACCACAGATTTCTGATGTGTTATGAAATTTAGATCTAATCTGAAGCAAATGGCTGCGGGACAGGACCGCGCTCTCACTGAAGACATCTCCATTCTAATTATCACATTTATTTCAGATTGGTTGACTGTGTGGCTGATAAAGAAAGTTCACCTGGCCTCAATTAACTATATTTATCTCAGATTATCCCTCCATTAGATTTATGCTCTGGTAAAGGAAAAAAAAAGATTAGCATTATTAGGAGTCGCATGTAGAGGATGAATACGTTTTCAGACAAAGTGACAGCTCGTAAGGAGGAGAAATTAAATCAGTGAAGGTGGGGGGAGAAAAAAAGGAAAGAGAGGCATTTTCTTAAGCCTTAATACCTGCACACATTTTCCCCATCTTAATATAAAACCCTGCATTCAGTAACAGTATGGCCTCAATTGAAAATTAAGCCTGATAAAAATCCCCCATCAAAAATGTTTACTGAAATAATGTGAAATCTAAGGATCAAAGCTACACTCTACGAGATACAACTGAAGGAGTTATACGATAAAGCTTGAAATAAGCATTTTTAACATTAAAATATAAGCTTCCTGCAAATTAAATTGATAAAAACGACTCCAACTTCAAAATATGAAAATATTCATCAGCTATTTTGGCAGAACATATATTCAAATGTTGCAACTCAGACTAATTTCCAACACAATTATTGTTGCCGATTGGCTCCAAGGGGACGGTTCATAGTCTGCCATCATGACGAATGTTTCCTGACATGATGATGACTGAAATCAGTCAATAACGTTTTTTCTGTTGGATAGGCAAAACATCAGAGGTCTCTCTCCAGAAGAGCGCAGTCCTAGGAACAGCTAAGATACTGCTCAATTCAATTCAATTCAGTTTATTTATATAGCGCCAAATTCACAACACATGTCATCTCAAGGCACTTTACAGTTCAACCAGATCATACAATAAAATTGATACAAAGTTTTCTATCTAAGGAAAACCAGTTGATTGCATCGACTCATTGACTCAAATACAATCCCTCACACTAAGCATGCTTGTAGCGACAGTGGAGAGGAAAAACTCCCTTTTAATAGGAAGAAACCTCCAGCAGAACCAGGCTCATATGTATATATGTATATATATATATATATATATATATATATATATATATATATATATATATATATAAAGAAAAATAAGAATAAAGATGAGAGACCTCATTGTTGAAATTTCATTAGCAAAAAAGAATGGAGCTGTTTGTTGTGTCTGACAGGTTAAACCACAAAGCTAATAGAGTTTATTAAAAAATGCGAAAGAATTACGTGTTATTAGGAGCTGTTACTAGGAAAAGATCGTGTCTGACAATCCTCTGCTACAGCTAAATGGTTATGAAGTCACTATAGCAGCTCATTGAAGAAAAACACATTTCTACTAATCAACTGATTTTAGTAAAAACGCAGATAGATTCAGTTCATAATGCCAACTATCCAAGGAAGATCATCCCATTGCCTATTATTCTTAAAGCCTGAGAATGCATGTGGTAACAGTGGAAAGGAACAACTCTCATTTAACATAAGTACACTTGAGAAAAATGCTAATAAACCATGAGGCAGGGCTGAGGGGACAGAAGAGGCAGAAAAAAAAAACAGACCCAAGAAAACTTTCTACCCTTAACAGTAAACAGAGTCAGCAATTATTTAAGGCTTTATAGAAGACAAGATGTGGTACATCCTGGGCTGTGTATGTATTGTCTGTCTGTCTAGTTCTAGGATAGAAATTAGTTTATATTTTGATAAAAATTGAACATTTTATTTCTATTTTGGTATGATATAATGAAATAGAAATGCATTTATGGTCCCAGAGAGGGAAAATGTAGGTGCAATAACTAATAAATAAATAAATTAATAAATGAATAAAGACTGAAAATTACAAAATTCTTGAAGTTAAGCTGGACAGAAAAGTGGGAAAAAATCAACAAAAATATTGTACTGCTAAATGACTGAATAAAGAATTAATTATTTAGGGAATTTGGGAACATTTCCATTAATTGCTTGGAAAATAAAGAAATAATCTTAAAATAATAAAAATAGGCAGAAAAATTTAGAAAAAAAATTGAAAGCTGCATTTTGGTCTTTGACAAAACAAAAAAGAAAAACCTAAAAAAAAGATGATTTTTTTTTTCTTCCTTTTTCTCTCAGGGGGAAGAAAATGTGACCTATTTCTAGTCAGTGTCATTGAGGCGTGGACTGGAAAATCTTCCAACAAATAAAATAATAAAGCCAATTGACAAATTATTGTTCTAAATTGAAACTTTCAATGAAGCATGACCAAAAACATCTTTCTAAGATTTTCACTTCTAAAAGGACTTAAATGTCTAAACCAGAGAACCTGATTGAGGAAATCAAATCTCCCCCAAGATGGCAAAAATATGAATAAAATAAAACTGAATGCGACATTTGAGATTGAAAAAAAGAGTAAGATTTGCGCAGAAGACATCAGGAAAATTAAACAGACTTCTATTTATTGCCAGATATCAGCAAATGTCTAAGGTAAAAAAAGCATTTATTTTAGCCACAGAGGTAGATTTTATATAAACAATTAAAAGTACCTTTACTGATATAGGTTTAAGTGTCAAGTCAAATTAAATCATAATAGTTTCACCTAAACATGAGCGTATTTTGTTTGTTGTACAGATTTACAGACATAAAGATAAAATAGAGCCCATCAGTCTGAGTAAATGTGTTTTCAAATGGTGTGTTACACTCAGAAGAGGAGGCTTGCCTGTTATTGTCCTGTTGGGACCAGGATGTGTCCTGCTGTGAGGCACAACACCTGGGCTTTGAACCCGTGACCTCACATCTGAGTGTTCCTGATGAAGCCTCGCGGTCACCTGGAGGATCAGCGCGGACAGACAGACCCAGAAGTCTTCATTTCCTGTTTCGCCTTAAACCAACCATTCCCAAACTTAAACAAAGCTACCTGTTTTCAGGTAATATGATGAACATACACTAAGGTCAGGATCAGGTCACATTTTCTGTGGTTCAGGGAATCAACCCCAGGAAGGTAGAGGACGGAAAATAAGCAGATGTCTTGTGTTCCTTCCAGGTATTTCTTTAATTATCCACATCGTCAGAGACACAGAAAGAGATTTAAAACAATATCATTCCAGTTTTCTTCCCTTTTTATCATCAGTTTTTTGTTGCAGACAAGAAGAGTTTTAGATGGATCTCAGGCTGCAGACTCATTACAGGTAGAGAAGAACAGGTGTTTGCCAGCTCCAGGCAGACCGTGGACGGAGCCTTTTCATGTACTTCCTCACACATTAGTCTTCGGGTAAATTGCTCTGAGTGGAGGTTTTGCCCTGCCCATCCCTCATCGTCCGGCGTGACCTTGCTCTCCTCCGTGCTGCAGGCAGGGCTGGAGATAAAAAAAAGCAGAAAAACGGCTCTAGGAATCCTAAATATTAGCGGTTGTAAATCAGCCCCTAGTGAGCTATGAATAGCAATTATCTTTTTCACGCTAATAAATCCGCCTCCTTACAGATAAGATGGTTTCCTTCCCTAACCTGCAGTTAAAAAACAGAGCTCAGTATTGAGCAAGCAAAGGACGGGAGGAGTGCAGCAAATAAATGAGCAACTCAGTTGTGGATTACCAAAAGCCAGAAACACCGTCTTTTGTACTGAGGCTGCACATTAAATCACATATGACTTAAGAGGGGAAACTGTGGAAGATCACAGAACTTTAGGAAGTCAGAGGATATCAAGAAGCAACCTTTATTAAGACCTGCTAGACATGATTCAGCTCAGTGCACGCAGATTTGCTGCAGATTTCTTGAAAATATCTCCAAACAGATTCAGCAAAGTGAATGATAGCAAGGTTATAGGGATCTGATAGGGACATTCTTTGATTTTTATCAAGAAGCGGTCAGAACAGACAAGGTTTATTCATCTGAGTCTGCTATCGGCGGCTAAAAGGGATACTTCGGCTTTTTACAAGTGAGGTTCTGCAAGTAAATATCAGCAATGATTTCCTTTCCTGCAGGATATTATGTCCTATCTTCAGGTTAGTAGAAAACAGGAAATGCTCAGGGTGAAAACGCTCTGTCAAAAATAATTGAATATAAAGAGTAGGAGAAGAATACGGAAGAGGATTAGGGCCACTGAAAAAAATAAAAATAAATTTTATTTCAGTTTACCATGGGGAAAAAAAGTCAGAATTCTGACTTTTTTTCTCAGAATTCTGACTTTTTTCTCAGAATTCTGACTTTAATCTCAGAATTCTTACTTTTTTTCTCACAATTCTGACTTTAATCTCAGAATTCTTACTTTTTTCTCAGAATTCTGACTTTTTTCTCAGAATTCTGACTTTAATCTCAGAATTCTGACTTTTTTTCTCACAATTCTGACTTTAATCTCAGAATTCTTACTTTTTTTCTCACAATTCTGACTTTAATCTCAGAATTCTTACTTTTTTCTCAGAATTCTGACTTTTTTCTCAGAATTCTGACTTTAATCTCAGAATTCTGACTTTTTTTCCTCACAATTCTGACTTTTTTCTCAGAATTCTGACTTTTTTAAATCAGAATTCTGACTTTAATCTCAGAATTCTGACTTTAATCTCAGAATTCTGACTTTTTTTCTCACAATTCTGACTTTTTTCTCAGAATTCTGACTTTTTTAAATCAGAATTCTGACTTTAATCTCAGAATTCTGACTTTTTTTCTCAGAATTCTGACTTTTTTTTCAGAATTCTGACTTTAATCTCACAATTCTGACTTTTTTCTCAGAATTCTGACTTTTTTTAATCAGAATTCTGACTTTAATCTCAGAATTCTGACTTTTTTTCTCAGAATTCTGACTTTAATCTCAGAATTCTGACTTTTTTTCTCAGAATTCTGACTTTAATCTCAGAATTCTGACTTTTTTCTCTCAGAATTCTGACTTTTTTCTCAGAATTCTGACTTTAATCTCAGAATTCTTACTTTTTTTCTCAGAATTCTGACTTTAATCTCAGAATTCTTACTTTTTTTCTCAGAATTCTGACTTTAATCTCAGAATTCTTACTTTTTTTCTCAGAATTCTGACTTTAATCTCAGAATTCTTAGTTTTTTTCTCAGAATTCTGACTTTTTTCTCAGAATTCTGACTTTAATCTCAGAATTATTACTTTTTTTCTCAGAATTCTGACTTTAATCTTACAATTCTGACTTTTTTCTCAGAATTCTGCCTTTTTTCAATCAGAATTCTGACTTTAATCTCAGAATTCTTACTTTTTTTCTCAGAATTCTGACTTTAATCTCAGAATTCTGACTTTTTTTCTCAGAATTCTGACTTTAATCTCAGAATTCTGACTTTTTTTTGACAGAATTCTGACTTTTTTCTCAGAATTCTGACTTTAATCTCAGAATTCTTACTTTTTTTCTCAGAATTCTGACTTTTTTCTCAGAATTCTGACTTTAATCTCAGAATTATTACTTTTTTTCTCAGAATTCTGACTTTAATCTTACAATTCTGACTTTTTTCTCAGAATTCTGCCTTTTTTCAATCAGAATTCTGACTTTAATCTCAGAATTCTTACTTTTTTTCTCAGAATTCTGACTTTAATCTCAGAATTCTGACTTATTTTCTCAGAATTCTGACTTTAATCTCAGAATTCTTAGTTTTTTTCTCAGAATTCTGACTTTTTTTTAGAATTCTGACTTTAATCTCAGAATTTTTACTTTTTTTCTCAGAATTCTGACTTTAATCTTACAATTCTGACTTTTTTCTCAGAATTCTGCCTTTTTTTAATCAGAATTCTGACTTTAATCTCAGAATTCTTACTTTTTTTCTCAGAATTCTGACTTTAATCTAACAATTCTGACTTTTTTCTCAGAATTCTGACTTTAATCTCACAATTCTGACTTTTTTTCTCAGAATTCTGACTTTAATCTCACAATTCTGACTTTTTTCTCAGAATTCTGACTTTTTTTCTCAGAATTCTGACTTTAATCTCAGAATTCTGACTTTTTTTCTCACAATTCTGACTTTAATCTCAGAATTCTTACTTTTTTTCTCACAATTCTGACTTTAATCTCAGAATTCTTACTTTTTTCTCAGAATTCTGACTTTTTTCTCAGAATTCTGACTTTAATCTCAGAATTCTGACTTTTTTTCCTCACAATTCTGACTTTTTTCTCAGAATTCTGACTTTTTTAAATCAGAATTCTGACTTTAATCTCAGAATTCTGACTTTAATCTCAGAATTCTGACTTTTTTTCTCACAATTCTGACTTTTTTCTCAGAATTCTGACTTTTTTAAATCAGAATTCTGACTTTAATCTCAGAATTCTGACTTTTTTTCTCAGAATTCTGACTTTTTTTTCAGAATTCTGACTTTAATCTCACAATTCTGACTTTTTTCTCAGAATTCTGACTTTTTTTAATCAGAATTCTGACTTTAATCTCAGAATTCTGACTTTTTTTCTCAGAATTCTGACTTTAATCTCAGAATTCTGACTTTTTTTCTCAGAATTCTGACTTTAATCTCAGAATTCTGACTTTTTTCTCTCAGAATTCTGACTTTTTTCTCAGAATTCTGACTTTAATCTCAGAATTCTTACTTTTTTTCTCAGAATTCTGACTTTAATCTCAGAATTCTTACTTTTTTTCTCAGAATTCTGACTTTAATCTCAGAATTCTTACTTTTTTTCTCAGAATTCTGACTTTAATCTCAGAATTCTTAGTTTTTTTCTCAGAATTCTGACTTTTTTCTCAGAATTCTGACTTTAATCTCAGAATTATTACTTTTTTTCTCAGAATTCTGACTTTAATCTTACAATTCTGACTTTTTTCTCAGAATTCTGCCTTTTTTCAATCAGAATTCTGACTTTAATCTCAGAATTCTTACTTTTTTTCTCAGAATTCTGACTTTAATCTCAGAATTCTGACTTTTTTTCTCAGAATTCTGACTTTAATCTCAGAATTCTGACTTTTTTTTCTCAGAATTCTGACTTTTTTCTCAGAATTCTGACTTTAATCTCAGAATTCTTACTTTTTTTCTCAGAATTCTGACTTTTTTCTCAGAATTCTGACTTTAATCTCAGAATTATTACTTTTTTTCTCAGAATTCTGACTTTAATCTTACAATTCTGACTTTTTTCTCAGAATTCTGCCTTTTTTCAATCAGAATTCTGACTTTAATCTCAGAATTCTTACTTTTTTTCTCAGAATTCTGACTTTAATCTCAGAATTCTGACTTTTTTTCTCAGAATTCTGACTTTAATCTCAGAATTCTTAGTTTTTTTCTCAGAATTCTGACTTTTTTTTAGAATTCTGACTTTAATCTCAGAATTTTTACTTTTTTTCTCAGAATTCTGACTTTAATCTTACAATTCTGACTTTTTTCTCAGAATTCTGCCTTTTTTTAATCAGAATTCTGACTTTAATCTCAGAATTCTTACTTTTTTTCTCAGAATTCTGACTTTAATCTAACAATTCTGACTTTTTTCTCAGAATTCTGACTTTAATCTCACAATTCTGACTTTTTTTCTCAGAATTCTGACTTTAATCTCACAATTCTGACTTTTTTCTCAGAATTCTGACTTTTTTTCTCAGAATTCTGACTTTAATCTCAGAATTCTTACTTTTTTTCTCAGAATTTTGACTTTAATCTCAGAATTCTTACTTTTTTTCTCAGAATTCTGACTTTAATCTCAGAATTCTGACTTTTTTTTCTCAGAATTCTGACTTTTTTCTCAGAATTCTGACTTTAATCTCAGAATTCTTACTTTTTTTCTCAGAATTCTGACTTTTTTCTCAGAATTCTGACTTTAATCTCAGAATTATTACTTTTTTTCTCAGAATTCTGACTTTAATCTTACAATTCTGACTTTTTTCTCAGAATTCTGCCTTTTTTCAATCAGAATTCTGACTTTAATCTCAGAATTCTTACTTTTTTTCTCAGAATTCTGACTTTAATCTCAGAATTCTGACTTTTTTTCTCAGAATTCTGACTTTAATCTCAGAATTCTGACTTTTTTTTCTCAGAATTCTGACTTTTTTCTCAGAATTCTGACTTTAATCTCAGAATTCTTACTTTTTTTCTCAGAATTCTGACTTTTTTCTCAGAATTCTGACTTTAATCTCAGAATTATTACTTTTTTTCTCAGAATTCTGACTTTAATCTCACAATTCTGACTTTTTTCTCAGAATTCTGACTTTTTTTAATCAGAATTCTGACTTTAATCTCAGAATTCTTACTTTTTTTCTCAGAATTCTGACTTTAATCTCAGAATTCTGACTTTTTTTCTCAGAATTCTGACTTTAATCTCACAATTCTGACTTTTTTCTCAGAATTCTGACTTTTTTAAATCAGAATTCTGACTTTAATCTCACAATTCTGACTTTTTTCTTAGAATTCTGACTTTTTAAAATCAGAATTCTGACTTTAATCTCAGAATTCTTACTTTTTTTCTCAGAATTCTGACTTTAATCTCAGAATTCTGACTTTTTTTCTCAGAATTCTGACTTTTTTCTCAGAATTCTGACTTTAATCTCAGAATTCTTACTTTTTTTCTCAGAATTCTGACTTTTTTCTCAGAATTCTGACTTTAATCTCAGAATTCTTACTTTTTTTTCTCAGAATTCTGACTTTAATCTCACAATTCTGACTTTTTTTCTCAGAATTCTGACTTTAATCTCACAATTCTGACTTTTTTCTCAGAATTCTGACTTTTTTAAGCAGAATTCTGACTTTAATCTCAGAATTCTTACTTTTTTTTCTCAGAATTCTGACTTTAATCTCAGAATTCTTACTTTTTTTCTCAGAATTCTGACTTTTTTTTTAGAATTCTGACTTTAATCTCAGAATTCTTACTTTTTTTCTCAGAATTCTGACTTTAATCTCAGAATTCTTACTTTTTTTCTCAGAATTCTGACTTTAATCTCAGAATTCTTACTTTTTTTCTCAGAATTCTGACTTTAATCTCAGAATTCTTACTTTTTTTCTCAGAATTCTGACTTTTTTTTAGAATTCTGACTTTAATCTCAGAATTTTTACTTTTTTTCTCAGAATTCTGACTTTTTAAAATCAGAATTCTGACTTTAATCTCAGAATTCTTACTTTTTTTCTCAGAATTCTGACTTTAATCTCACAATTCTGACTTTTTTCTCAGAATTCTGACTTTTTTTCTCAGAATTCTGACTTTAATCTCAGAATTCTTACTTTTTTTCTCAGAATTCTGACTTTTTTTTTAGAATTCTGACTTTAATCTCAGAATCTTTACTTTTTTTCTCAGAATTCTGACTTTTTAAAATCAGAATTCTGACTTTAATCTCAGAATTCTTACTTTTTTTCTCAGAATTCTGACTTTTTTTCTCAGAATTCTGACTTTAATCTCAGAATTCTTACTTTTTTTCTCAGAATTCTGATTTTTTTTTTAGAATTCTGACTTTAATCTCAGAATTTTTACTTTTTTTCTCAGAATTCTGACTTTTTAAAATCAGAATTCTGACTTTAATCTCAGAATTCTTACTTTTTTTCTCAGAATTCTGACTTTTTTTTTTAGAATTCTGACTTTAATCCCAGAATTCTGACTTTTTTCTCAAAATTCTGACAGCTAACAAACATGTTAGCATCAAGCCATAGCCGTGTCTGTTTTAGAGACTAGCTCTCTTGTTTTACAGTAAGATCCAAAATTCTGAGATTAAAGTCAGCATTCTGAAAACAAAGTCAGAATTCTGAGATTAAAGTCCGAATTCTGACTTTTTTCCCCATACTAAACTGAAATAAAATTTAAAAATCAGTTACTTTTTTTTTTTTTTTCCAGTGGCCCTAATCCTCTTCCGTAGAAGAAGAAACAAACAAAGGGATTGAAATTTAATATACTTTCTCAAATTCAGATCTGTTTTAATTCAACACCCAAAAAGAAATATGGGATTTAAAGGATTCAACACTCCCAGCAGTTCGGATGTGAGAGAATGAACTATTCCACTGTAAAGTCTTGGTTACCTTTAGGTTTCATTTGGATAGTAAAGCATGGAGAAGAATCCTGCAGGAGTTCATTTAAACACTAAGATGTCAACTGAAGCTACTGTGTTCAGTTCTTAACCTGGAGTTTCTTCATGTGGGGTTTCCTGCTTTAACCCACAGTTCAAAAACACTATTTTCACTAATTAGGTACCAGGGTGTGTGTTTGCTTGTTTGTGTTTACAGTATAACACAGATCGACTATATATAGACTTTAATCAGAATTTATAAACTGATGCATGTTCATTTTCTTCAAACTGAATCATATCAGGGTTGTTGTGGCGATGCATTTGTTTAATGACCAATTTTGGTCACTCTTCTCTTTAATTGCAATGATCCTTTCGGTTCCCCTCACTATCCTCCGCAGGGCTACTCATTATGCAACTGGAGCTCAGATAAGCTCATTGTTACCACTGAGAGACAGCTCCTCTGGACCTCTATACTCACCCGGGATTTTCAAAGACTTAATGGTCATCCTCTACTTGGGAGAAAAACTCAGCAATCAGCAGCTTTTTTTCCTTCTTTGAGGCGACTGAACTCCTATTCCAAGTAAAAGACTCGAGTTAACCTCATTAAGCTGGGCTCACACACAAGATACATAATTGTCCCTGAGAGGATAGGAAGTGCTAATACAAATTAGAAAGATAATTAAGCTACTGAGACTGGCCAGTGCATCTCCCAGAGCTTTAGACCTACACAGCCATTATAGTAAATTAGAGCCATTGTTTACAGTCAAAAGCAGAGCCTTTTACCAGTGGCCATGTTTTTCAGAGGCCCGTTTTCCAACTCACTGATCTGCGTTTAGTTCTTGGTGATAGTTGTTAAATTTTAGGAGTGTCATTTTTTACCGGATTTAAGTTCGGCTTATTCGAGAAAAAAAAGAAAAGAGAAAAACTGTCTTTGAGAAGGTTGCCTGTAGGCGCTCATAAAAATTCAATCTAAATGACAATTCACTTCTAAAGAGAGCAATGCATCTTGTCTGCTCTGAGGAGGCTGTTTAGTGCCCTGAAAATCTCACAGCCACTTCAAAAGATACCTTAAATGCCTCCTGAAGCCAAAGGAAACCTCTCTGTCTTTGGCCTTTGCGAGCGCTCAGTCACACAGGAACAATAAATCTGGCTGATTTCTGCATTCCTCTTTAGATCATGTGATACCCAAACAGCGGAGTAAAAAACTCTCAAACTGCTCCAGCCTGTGCACCACAAACATACGCAGGCCCTGCTCAGGCTGCTCTCTCTTTCTGCAGCGTGATTAGATCAGAGCTGCACTTTTTTGGGTGAAAATATGTCAAGAGAAAAAGATAAGTACACACAGCTGGATGCGTTTTAGAGAGTGCAATTCTCCCCCTTTTGTCATAGGAAGAGCAAAAAAAAAAAATCGGAGGCAGGCCCGACTGAAAACGAGTGTTGCGTCTGAGCGAACTGGAGCAATTGTGGGGGAAATTGCTCCAAAAGACTTGAGCTTTAAAAATGCAGCAAAACAACTTGTGAGAAGTTTTTGGCTACATAAAGAAGCAACTTTTCTGTTTTTTTCTTTCTTTCTTTGGGGAGGGTTGAGTATGGAGAAGAGGAGCACACTGCTGGTTGTGTGCCAGCTCTGCCTCCTGTGGTTTCACGCATAACAACCTTGCATGTGCACAGCTCTGAGTTAAAGCATTGATTTAAAAGGGTACTTCTTCTCTCCACAGCTTTAGCAAAACAAGCTCCTATGTTTGGATAGACCCTGTAAGCAGCTCACTGACCTGAGCAATGGGTCAGATTAAGTTAGACCCCCACCGCCTCCTCCCATCCAAGCCTCCCTCCTTTCTTCCCTCTGAGCCCAGAGCGGCGTGAGGAAAGGGAAAGTGCTCTTCAGGGCAGGCGGGTCTGCCAGCCAGGTCAAGGGAGTTGCTCAGGAAAACAGGAAACTGACAAGAGAGACAAATGATTGGTCTCACCCAAACATGGGGCGTTTAACCAGTTTTCCAAAGAGGGGGCTGATCATCCATAATTGCTGTGAGGGTAATACTTAAAGTGTCTCTGAGTGATGCACACCTTGTGTGTTTTAATTTCAAACTGGAACCACAGAGTTTGTGTGCTCCAGTCCAGGCCAGGTAAATGTGTGACCACAGAAGCAAACCTGGATAATAACTGATAAAGAAGCTCTGAACGTTCCCCATAAACCCAGCAAACCAGCTGTTTTTATTCTGCAATTAAAAGAACGTCTTTCTGAGGAGCGTAAAAACAAACTCCCTCACAGAAAAACAAAAAATAAAACATGCAGATTTATATGTAAAATCCGGATTTCAAAATCACACGTGAGAGACACATGAAACACATGTTCTCCATATGTGAAACAGGAAATTATTTGATAGTGAAATCAGGGATTTCCAATTAACATTTGGAAAAATAGGATCTCACTTTACATGTAGACTGCAGTATTTCTGACAGAAACATCTCTTCAAACACTATAATGAGTTACGAAAATCTTATTTGGTCCAATTCACAAATAATTTATTAAAGCCTTGTGTTAGGGTTCACTTCTGAAAAATTTTGTCAAAGGGGTTTTAAATGGTATAAAACAATAGGAAACAAAACCTGCCCCAACTTGCTAAACATGATTAATTTATAATATAGGAAATATATGGAGTGAACTTTGTTCCATTATTGTCACAAGCAAAGAACATTTTGTGTAAACATATAGAAAAAAAAGAAATATTTAGAAATAAAAACTCTAAAAAAAGATTTTGAAAGTAACTTTGATGTTTTCTCTGAATAATTTCTTTAAAACATAAAATCTTTCATTTAATTTCTGTTCATTCTTTACAATTTTATTTTATTTTATTTTACAAATTGCCTTCTATCAATTTGCATTTTCTGGGGGCAGACTTTGGCTTTCGTCTGGAGTGAAGACGCATTTCTATTGGTCTGCTCGGACGTTAGCAACTTTTTTAATGGTCAACTTGTGTGCAAAGAGCAAAGATTTGTAATCTGTAATCTGTAAAAAGTAATTTAAAGGAAATGCAATTTGTGAAACTAAATCTTAAAGATTCTAATAGAAGTTGGAAAAAAGGAAAACATAAAGCATTCTTTTAAAAGAGAAATTTTTGGGCTAAATTATTCTTACAAGAAGTTTTTCAAAGTTTCATTTTATAATGTTCATTTACAAAACATGTTTTTTGCTCGTGACAATAATGGAAGAAAATTGACTCCATAAAAATACATTGTTGGATACCTTTCACATCTGTCCTAATTATGTGGGATGTTTTCCTCATCTGTTTCACATTTCTAATCATATAAGCATGTGATATTTTTGGATTTTTTATTAAGCATTATAAGAAAGTTTTCCCTCAAGTGTCACACTCTAGAATCTATTTCTAATATCATGAAATGTGTTTTTTTACATGCAGACATCTTATAATTGTAACATAGAAAACACATTTTTAAATCCAATCCATTTGGGAAGGTTTTATTATGTATTTCACATGTGGAAATTCTAATCTTGCAGCATGTTCCCATGTTACAAGAGTACGCGTAATTCCTCTTTAAAAAAATGATATAATGCGAAGCAAATGTGGGACATTTTCCATGAGTGAAATTTTTCCCAAAAATGTTTTATTTGTGGAAAATTTAAGGGTTTTAACATTAAGACTTGTGAAATTTTTTCCCCCCAAAATTTTGTCACATGTAGGCTTCATGAAGTGTAATGAACGCGGCTGGAAATGCTGTGCAGTGACTTGTCAGTTTGTGTTATTATGTAAAGCAACATGTGTTTCAAATGTGGAAATTATTTTGTGCCTTGACATATGAAACAAATGTATGAAACGCATACTTTATGCCTGAATGCAACCAAATTTATAAAACATGTCCTCCACGTGTTAGTTGTGATCTTGGTCTGATAACAAGAGGACTTCTTGTCTCTTTTCCAAAGCAAACCTTGTGACATGGCAGCTGTTATTAACCAATTAAACTGACTCAGAAACTGGTCAAGTTAGTTATATATTTTCTCAAGACAGGGTGGAGGGAGGGTGCAGAGCAGAGAAGGTGCCACAGGCAAAGATAGGTGAATGGGAGGGACACAATGGACCGAACGGGGCAATCAATGAGGGGATCTGAGGGGGTGTTTAGTGGTCCTGTAAGATCTGCTAAACTGGCCCTAATTTCTCCCTGTTGTGGGAGACGTGTGAGTCGAGGTGGAAAGGGCCCAGGAGGAGGGGAAGGCCTTTGGTCTGTCAGAGTAAAGTTAATCTGAACCTGGGGCAGCACGTTCACTTTTGATGGAGGCCAGAGATAGGGCTCCAAAGCGGTGGAGGAGCGGTGGGAGCATGAAAAATCACCCACACCTGCGAGGGGCTGCCGAAAGTTACAGCTCATTCAAAGAGGGCCTCTCTGCTGCTGCTCTATTTGTCAAGGATGATGGGGCAATAACTGTGAAAGCTTCGGTCCAGGGTGGCTCATCATGTGCACTCAACTCTGCAGGACAAAGACAACACAGATTTGTATTTCACTAGTAAATCTTTTCCATGCAGGCTGGGTGTAATAAACATCTTGAGGCCAAATATTTACTCACTTTTAGGTCAGTTGAATAAAGAAACTCCTTTTCCCAAATCAACACCTTTGACTCCAACTTAATATTGTGGCTATTTAAGATAACAAGCCAAATATCTACTGAACTGAGAAAAATGGTTAAATAAGGCAAAAACTAAACGTTTTGCTACAGTAAAAAGCATGTTTTGACAATTTAGGCTCATCTAGGAGTCTGGTACAAGCTGTAATGTATGGTAGTGGTAGCATCATGCAGAAAGGGTCATGGTATAACGAAACACGATTGTCTCTAGATCCTTTATCTTTGCTTAATATAAGCAGAGAGATGGTTAAAACCTGTCAATAAACAAGGAATATGAAATAAGTCCTGTTTTAAATTGAATGAAACAGGATAGCAATAGCTGTGTTTCAATTCAAATGTGATGGGAAATTTGAGCAAACTTTTAAAATGTCCATCGCAGTAAATTAATCAACCCTTGAAAAGTGTAATGTCATCATATATTTACAGACATCCCAAGTCTCCTGTATGTTCCAGGAGACTCCCTCATACCGATAGTTGTTTTGTTTTGATGGCATAAATCAGCACAAACGAAGCACTAAAAAAGGACACCACTTTGCTTCAAATCGGAGTTTAATGGGGGAATGGTGACCTCTGGATGACCTAAAAAATTATCTTTAATATCTCTTAAACAAAAGTAGCACAAAGAATATTTTTTTTTTCTGCACAAATCTGCACTAACATAGCACTAACCGTTCAGTCTATTTGCAGAGTTTTTTGACGTGGGTGGGGTGTCAGCTTCACGCAGCTTGTGGGGAGTAGGTTGCTTGTGAAACCAGGTGACTGGTTGCAAGAGAGCGCTGATTGGATTAGTCAGAAAATAAGCCAATAAGTTTTGGTTTACTCTCTGACAGTCACCTAGTTACCACTCAAAGCTGTTCATCCTGCAGAGGTTGAATCCTCAAGTAAAACATGAAAATATAAGAATCATCTTACAGCACAATAAATATGTTAGTTTGGCTGTATTAGACAGGAGGTAGAGTTAGCAAGCTAGCATGGACCGCAGACCAGTAATGGATAGCGGTTTTAATGAATATGCTGCAATCATGTCAGCTACTATTAGTGATGATGCAAGCCATGCAGAGGTATCAGGAGAGAGAAATGTGATGCTAACGTCGGCAATCAGAACAGCTGATTAGTCATGTGAGGTAAATGTTTGATACATCAGAATGACAGCAAATGTTTTACGATCCCTTCTTTAGCGCATTCATACTCTTTGTGGAGAAAATGTGTTTTTGTTACATTTTAATGGTTGATTCGTGTTTTGCTTTTTCCATCAAACTCTTCTAACGCGATACTTCAAAATCAACATAAAGAAACCTGGAAAAATGCCCCAATAACTGAATGAAATAATCAAAATTTAAAATGTGCAGAAAAATCAAGATTTATTATCAAAAGCTTTGGTCTTTGGCAGGAACCCAACTAATTTAAACAAACTCTGCCAAGGAGAGAGGTCAAATGTGGAGACGATATTTAAAGTGTGGATATGGATATATAGCATGCATGACTTCAACCTTGTTTAATTTCTTTCAATTATTCAGGTCAGTAAAAAATTTTAACATTAAAAAGAATTCTGTTTATTTTACCACCAAATCACACCCCTTTTCATTGTGGTCAGTTCAAAGATAGATCAGTTCAAAATGTTTTGTATTAAACTAGCTGAATGCATTGATTGGCAACATTCCCTCCTCCTGGATGAGCACATGGAGACAGTGGGAAGGAAAACTCTCCTCAAACTGAAAGAAATATCCAGCGAAAAATGACCGGGGTTGGAGCAGACAAAGCAGACACATAAACGGAACAAATATGCACTGATATAGTGGTACTTTCTATATTAATGAAAAGTTAAATGTTTTTAGCATTAGTAGCTTCTCTAGTGTCTTCATCCAGGAGAGAAACACAGCTGAGTAGAGGAGCTCTGAGCCAGTATTCAAGTCCAGTAGATGAAAGAGAGAAGTTATTGGTTTTATAACTAAGACATCCTGAAAACAGCTCATTTAAAGCATATTTTATAACAGCACATTTACCATTTATTAATTATGTTTTTTTATAACTGCCGATACCAAATAGATCCCAAATCTTTAAAGTCGTAGGGAAACGGCTGGTGCCCGACTTTACACGAGTGAATTAAGTGAATGTGATTGGTTGTTTATCAAGGGGGCGGGATTGTTGTGGCAGAAGGTTCACAAGCAATTTGGTTGTGGCCGGTTTGTCGGAAGCATCCTGCTAACCAGTTAGCAACTTAGTGCTAGTAGGTTCCCAATGGGAAATTCCAATGGGACCAAGTAGCACTAAATTGGTGACTGTCAAGGAACGCTATGGACAGCGGAAACATGCAAGAGGAGGAAGTTTAGTGTCGGAGGTCATGGATGAGTCTCCTCCTTCATCCATTTTTTATTTGGAGGAGGAAAGCGGGGACGAAGATGTTGTGGAAGAGGACGCCAGGGCGGCAGAAGCTTGGTTTGGTGTAGAAGGCTTCCAGCCGTACATGTTTGAGCCCTTGCCTCGCAACGCTGACAGTTCTGTTAGCTCTACGCCTGCCGAAGACACAGACGTCCATCCCCGTGAACACTGGGACTCAATGGGAAAGGAAATTATTCTTATTTCTTATTTCAACCGTTGCGTATATTAGCTGCGACATATGAATCAAGATGCAATGATCCATTTAGCCTCGGGAGACCATTCTGATCTTGCGAGCTTTCAAGGTTTCACTCTCAGATCAGTCTGGAGCCTCTCGGTTAAAGAAAATTTGGAGCCGTTCACCAAACGAACGTCTAATCAGCGTTGGCTTTGAGGCGGGTTGAGGTGTGACGCAACGAGAAGCGCGACAGTTCAGTCTAAAGAACATGGCGGCTTCAGCCGATGAAACTAGCGTTAGTATATGAGTATTTCTTCACTGAAAGAAGAGCAAAACACTGCTCTGGAGGCTTTTCTCAGAGGAAAAGATGTTTTTGCTCTTCTCCCGACTGGTTTCGGAGAGAGTTTGATCTTGTGGTTGTGTTTTCGTCGTCGCTCTGTTAGTACGTCATATGACTCGTTGATCTGGTTGGTTTATTTGGCCCGTCTATCACCAACATAGGCCAATCAGCTAACCAGTATTTTCGCCCCTTCCCAAAATTACTTCAACTGAAGGTTTCCAGATGGAAATGCGGAGCAAATCCATCTGGCGGAGTCAGTTTAATGATCCAAGAAGTTTGATTGACAGATGATCGTTGATATATAATTGGCTGAATTTAGGTGTTCAGGCTGACGTATAATTAACTAATATTGATAATAGATAATAAAAAAAACCCCACAGATTTTAAAACAGAATTTGTATTTAAATAGACATTTTCTAACTTTTTGGACAATATCATCTAATAAAGAGTACATTTATATACATGTTTCAGGCACAATCATTTGACATTTAAATATGACTTCCGTACGACTTTAAAGGCTCTAAAGATCTTTATTCTTAGTCCCCAAATGTTTTGTTTGTTTATTTTTCAACCTATGTTTAATACATTTTTATTCTTTTCATCCTCACTGTCTAAAAACTGCAGGTTTGTTGTAATGTCAAAAGTGTTCAATGTCAAATAAACTCCCTGAAAAAGATTGTTTTCATGCCCATGATGAGTAACCACTGTAAGAGTAAAACACACATGTATACTTTCCCTCGCTGTTTAATTTATTATTGAATATCTTTGCTTTCAAGTGGACAAAATCCCCAATGATCCATCTGGAAGACAAATATGAAGCCCTGTCCCGAAAGATCTGCTGTTCTCCATCCTGCATCTTCCTCCTATGCTCTCTAAGATTAATCTGTGCCATCAAGAGCTTTCGATTAGCTTGTGAAGCCAGGATGATTAAGGAGCCCTTCGCTCTTTGCCCCATAAAACACTGAGATCCAAAGCGTCATGATTATCACAGGCAATGATTCACCACTGGAACGACTGAATGCAGAATTTAATCAAACGGATGTACATCAATAATGCCGTCAGAGTTGGAAACTGTTGCTCTCGGGGCAAGTGAGAGATAAATTTAGGATATTGAACAACATTTTGACTGTGATCTTTATTAGCATAGGCAATAATCCAGACGACATATGTGTTTTGGGCCGGTCATGCTCAAAGCAGAGAGCCTACATGAGTGCAGGCTTCCAGCGGGCAATAATCCCCCATCCACCGTCTGTTTCATCTGGCCTTATTTCGCTCTTCGCCAGGGAAATGCTCCTGCCTCAGCTGGCAGCTCAGACTGCACCCAGAGCTCAGCACATCTGGATCGGAGACAGATGGAGGGATGGACAACGTGAATGTGCCTTTAAATAAAAAAAACAAAAAAAACGGGCCGGGCCAAAAAAATGCCCTGTCGTGCTTCAAGGTGAAAATTTCATGCATAGGTCATTATAAACAAAAACAGATGAGAAGGTAAAGAAGCATAAAAGATGTTTCTTCCTTACATTCTGCATTCTAACAGTTCCCTCTGTTAGAAAGATATAAACGGAGAGTAAATCTGTAAATTATTATCCAGACAAGAGAAATAAGTATCTCTGTTCAAGTAAGTGAGTCAAACTCCCAGTTGGGAATGAGATCGATTATGTCCT